>NW_013666610.1:197396-229460 GCF_000517525.1 Limulus polyphemus | reverse complement strand
TGTTTCCTTTTTATTAGCTATATTTTTGTGCACCAGCAATACCAGGCATGAGATGTGCAAATATCCAATTTGATTTTATTACTCATCAAGATCTCTACCAATCTACCCTCAAATCTAATTATACGCTCAAAGTAGCACTTCATTCATTTTACACACACACACACACACACACATACATACATACTAGTATCCTTTTCGGTACAAGAAAGGAATCCTTGGGATCCCAGACAGAAGAGTTCCGTGAAAGAATTACAGCAATAAGTTTCATCATTTTTTCTGTATGCTTATCTGGAAAAGTCATTTACTTACTTGCTTAAATGAAAATTCATTGAAATAGTGAAATTTTGATTCACTACATAAACACTTATATAGTGATTTAGGTGACTTTACGAGTATAATAAGCTTTAGTTTTACTCAGCCAATACTGTGAAATAGTCATTGTTAATATTCAGACATTTTAAAGGAGGTGATTTTTAGGGCCACCATATTGTTTCATCATGATCCCTAGTATTAAGTGCTCCCGTACTTAATGATAGCACTGCTGTTTCTGGTTTTCAACTACAGTTATAGAATATTTTGTCTCTGCAGCTATAAGTTCAACATTGTAATTTTATTTGTGGCTATATAAATAATGATTTTTTCTGATTATAACTAATCAGGCAACACTACCTTGATTATCTAATTTGTCTCTTCACTTATTAACAATCATACTCAGACTTTAGTTGCACAAGATAATCTTATGATGTAACTACAAAGTCAGTCTTGACTCTAAACTTGTGACTGAGTGTAGACCACAACATAGTGAAATTGTTACACATTCTCACTATCTACCTACACATCTAGCAGCACCAAATAATTTTGTGACAGCCACACTGTACAGTCTCGCATACCTCCTTACATAATTTTATTTTACTCAACTGCAACTGATAGTTTTAGGGGCACTTTTACATTATGGGTCTTGTTCTGTACTTAAATGCAATTGTTGCAAGTCCAAAGCAGCATATGACAATCTTGCAACAGAATACAAATTTATTTTGTATTTCTGCTTACATAATGTCTTGTTATATTCCTAGTTGCACAATTAATCTTGTCACCTTAAATAAATAAGGTCACCTTCCATCTAGACAGTCTGGTGTATCTAAGTATATTTGATCATTTTGTTATAAGCCATAACATTGTAATAATAAATAAACTATCAAAGTTGCATCTCTAGTTACATACAATTCTAGTTTTACACATCATGTTGCAAGTCATGACCTTGTGATGATAGGTAAAAATGCATGTTCTGTACATAGTTACATACAGTTCTAGTTTTACAAATCTTGTTGCAAGTCATGACCTTGTGATGATAGGTAAAGATGCATGTTCTGTATATAGTTACATACAGTTCTAGTTTTACACATCTTGTTGCAAGTCATGACCTTGTGATGATAGGTAAAGATGCATGTTCTGTATATAGTTACATACAGTTCTAGTTTTACACATCTTGTTGCAAGTCATGACCTTGTGATGATAGGTAAAAATGCATGTTCTGTATATAGTTACATACAGTTCTAGTTTTACACATCTTGTTGCAAGTCATGACCTTGTGATGATAGGTAAAAATGCATGTTCTGTATATAGTTACATGAAGTTCTAGTTAAGTCTCTAGCTACACATAATCATAATTACTCACTCACTCTGCTCTCTCTGATAACACAGTCATTTTACAAGTTTGTTTTGTGACTAATGCCAATTACATTTTTCATGCTGATAACAGTATATTCACACCTTTAGCTGTATATATTAGTCTTATGGTCCTTTTACATATCTAGTTGTACATTGTTGTTTGCTCAGTTCCTCAACCATTATGATCTTTTTGATATATTATTCTACAATTACTCTGATCTCTGTAATTACCTATAACACATCTACCCATATATTTAGCTGTTGTGGTCACAATTACATAATCTTTCAGACTTCTGTACCTACACATGGCCATGTTGTAACTCTAGCTACACATAACAGTTTTGGGATAATACTTTTGCAGTCTATTTGTCTCTCTAGCAACATATGATCCATTCATACCTCTAACTGTGTTCTTCTCTCTCTCGTAACATGCAGTCTAGTTACATCTTTAGCCTCATCTGATAAATCTTGTGACTATAGTTACACTGTTACTCTAACCTTTAAAGCAACATATATTTACATTTCTAAATTCACATGTTAATCTTGTGATCATATCCACAAAATCACTCGAGTGTCTTGTAATGGACTCTTTCGTGTGTCTACCTGAACATGTTAGTTTGTTACAGCTTAGTTTTTTACCAATATACTACTTGTATCTCCAGAGCAATAAACAAAATTTTTATTTCTAATCATGAGGGCTTCAGATTAAGGAAAAAAAAGTTATTTAAATCAAGCACTTCCAGGGTATCAGGCATATAAAAAACTTCAAAAATAAAGTGAAAATAAAAACATGAAAGAAACTTCAGTATTCTCAGAAAGAAAACTAAATAAATTTTTGTACATTGAAAAGTAAAAGTCCTGAAATCAAAATGTTTTGATTTCATATAAATGTTAATTCATAAAAGAACAAAGTGGGTCTTGAGAAACATTTTTTCACAAACAAGCTAATAATTAACTGTTACTTTGAATGACTCTATTCTACAGTACAACAAACATCTGGAACACTTATAAATGCTGGGTGATAGAAACTGTCTAGCTTGGCTTCAATTTTAAATAAATAACAACTGATAAAATCTTATGCCAGTAACATTATAATTATTTTCAGTCTGTTATTGAAAATCTACACTAGTCCCCTCCTGATAAAAAACGTTAACAAAGATGGAAATTTCATGTGTAAAAAGACTATGTATAGAACCAGTATCAAAGTTCTTTGTATGAAAAAAGTGTTGGTGAATTAATCCTGGATTGAGCAATTAAAAATGTGTTTTGGAATGGTAAAAGAAAAGAATTATGTTTACTATATATACAAAAACTTAAAAATAAAACAGATCAGTTATTATAGCACATTTCTGAAATAGTCTTAAATACATTTTGTACTCAAAAATATAAGAAATAAAAGAGATATATTGACACCTACAACTATTCAACTTAACACAGCATAATAACAATTCATAAAGCACTAGAAGAAAATAAAACCACAAATTAAACAGTCAACAATGAACCACATTATTTGTATTAAAACATTATTATTACTAGATATGACACCAAATTCATACACACACACACACACACACACACACATATATACACTATTATTCAACCTCTATCACACCTCAAGATCTTAAATGTTTTTTCTTCTTTTTGTACAGATACTGAAATTCCAGACAAACTTAAAGAGGTTCCATGAGTTTAATTTACTGGTTCTACTTCAAATCAAAACATCTAAGGCAGTAATCATTCCCCATTTATCCCACAGCATTACATTTGCAATAAGATATAGAAAACCTGTTTTTGGTTACCTTGCTTTGATTAATCAGTACGAGAAACAAAGTATTTTTATTTATAAATTTCTGGAATCACTGAATAAAAAACGTCCATAATTAAACCCCTGAATCATTGTTATAACAGGAAAGAATGGTATTTCAGTAGCATCATTTTGGGGATGCAGAGGTGACCTCTATGCCTACAGCTGTGCTTGCAAAGTCCAGCATTAAAAGTGGAAATAAAAACTTCATGTAAAGGTCAGATTATAAGGAACCAGCTACCAGTCACTTTCAGCCAACTGATCTGGTAAACCAAATTGTTAATTACTAGTTTGCAGATAAATATAATATTTAAGAAACTTAATGCTACTCAAAAAGTGGAATAAGATTGGAATCTGAAATGATTTTGTTAAATTTGCTGATTTAGAATCAACTTTACTTTAGCCATCACGATTCTTTCAAATCCATAATTAATGCTCATTGTCAGCTCAGTAATAACTGTCACAAAGTTTTTCGTTGTAGCAGCAACATTACAATATACATGTCACACAGTACTCGACCCAATTTTCAGTTTTACCAAAAAGTAGGCTCTTTTATACAAGTAGACAGCCACTAATGGTGGAACTGATATTCTCCTCTGCACAGTCTATCACATGTACATTTACAGATAACAAAATACTTCTTATTCTTATACCCTTGTGATTATGTACTGAAATATCCAAATTTGTGTTAACACTTTTAACTATAAACTTTATATTTGGATGCTTAATGTTTAAATACTGTACAAATTCATTAACAGACTCTTCTAGGGAAATGGCACGCATATCATCCATAATAAAGTACTTAAAAATCAAGAGGATATTTTTTCCAACCATTGTTTTCCATGATTACTCATGAACAGAATAACTGTAACAAATATAAACTTTGATCCCATACTAACCTCATCAATTTTATCATTAATGAAACCATTAATTGTAAAATGAGATCCTCTGAAACACAAGCTGAAAAAGAAAATGTTCAGACAACCAATTTACCTGAATATAAAAAACTGGATAAGCAAATAAAACAGTGAACTCTTGCAATGGAATGGTCATGAGATGAAACTTTACATGAAACTACAGACATGTACACATTAACAATAAGCTTAAGTTTTATTAAAAATTAGAAAACCCAGAGCTGCTTTTGTCAGTAAATTTGTTAGTTATGTATTCTCAAATAATTGCACTAAAAACATTTAACTGAAAAATACAAATAACTGGAAAAGTTGTATTAAAAATTACTTTCCAATGTCAGTGTGAGGTAAAAATTGGTCTTACAGGGCAGTCCAATGTCAGTGTGAGGTAAAAATTGGTCTTACAGGGCAGTCCAATGTCAGTGTGAGGTAAAAATTGGTCTTACAGGGCAGTCCAATGCAAGAATTTTAAGCATAATCAAAAATTATTCCAACTGGTCTAATTTTTTTATAAACACTTTCAGATATAACTTGGCCTTTCTTGAACTAACAGATACTATGCAATCTTATTTCTCCTACAAGTGTTGGGTCTTGCTATTCTGTAATGTATGATATTATCTCTATTTTTTTTTATCAAAATTTAATTTACTTTGTCTGGTTATGTTATAACTAAATAAATATGTTCAACAAATTCAATAAAAGTTTTATATTATTCTTGAGGAGTTATAAGGTTTCTTTCCACGGTTCTAACTGTAAAAAGCAAACAGTGCGAGATTAGTGATACAAGTTATCAATATATGAAGAGTGTCATCAGTATAAGAAAATATAGAACAATTTTTTGAGAAAAAGCAGCAGTTATAATTCTAGGAGAGTCTGGTTACTGAAAAACTGAAATCAATTTTAAAACAACAGCCACTTCTCAAATTGTTAATTCATTCCTATTTTGGAATAATAGTTAGCAGACAGCAAAAACATAAACAGATTGAAGTAGTGAGAGAAAGAGGGAAGTAAAATTTAGCTGTAATCACCAGCTGACTAATGATAATGTGAATAAAAAATAAAATTTTTCTACAATTATTTATGTCAGTGTAAAACCATGAACACATGTTACTTACAATCTCTTTGAAAAGATGGAAGAAACTTCTTTACTTACAAAATTTTGAAATCTATGTTTAATAAATAACTTACGTAAAATATAGTCAGAATTACAAAAGAGAATTTAATGGAAATGTAGAGAAAACTGAACATGTCTATAATGACAAAATCTAAGAAAATGCCAAAACAAAAACAAGTGGTAGGGGAAAATAAAATAAAGTCATTGTTATATTATTCCAGAGTAGCTGTTAGCCCACTTTGAAATGATATTGTCGAACAACATTATGTGTTTCTGTGACTCATTAACAAATGTTTGACAATCTATTCACCAACTGTAATTATTTCCAAGTTTTACATAGTTGACATTAAGTGTATAACTGTACTGCTGAACAACTTTCTGATAACAAACATGATTACAAGTTATTAGTTCTGCTAAACATGTAAATATAAATTTCTCTATATCTCACTAGTGCTTAATCCTATCCCACTTATCTTGATTTGCACAACACCCATGCTGCCACATGCAATATTTTTTTTATAAACTTTTTTTTATTTTCTCAATTATTCATCGTTTGATAAAACTCTCATGACACTAGTGTGTTGTGACACATAGTTTAAAGAATTACTTAGGTTTGTACAGAACACAAAAACATAAGAAAGTATTACTATGAAATAGAAAAAAATATATACCATTTATGTTCAAGTAATAAGGTGAACCTGCAGGTATTATATACATATTTCATGTGATATCTAAATTAACAGGTTTCCCAAACTTTTTTCTTTTGAAAAAGTTAGTGTTAAGAACTTAAATTCATAAAAGCAGTTGCTCATAATAAGAGAGTGCACTTTTCACAATAACATTTTGAGCAGAGTTTAAGTGGAATTACAGGAACATTTTTTTCAACGAGACTGTATACGAACAGTTATGACAGAAAATAAATTATCCCTGTACTTCAATTGTAAAGTTAACTCTGATTTCGAATGATTATACTCAACAATAAGTGGTTTTTAAGAGTTACTCAGACTCACTTTTCAAGACGAACAGCAAGAGAAGATATCTATAAACTTATCTATATTCAACATTTACCTAAACTTCAACATGCTGATATAGAAACCTCAAATCCCTGGACTGACATAAACTTTACATTTCATAACAATGTAAACAACGTATGGAACTGAATGGCGGAGGCATAGATTTGTATAACAGTGCTCTTGATGTAATATTTTACAAGCTCCATGCTTGAGTTCAACAGTTAGAAAGAGTATAAATGCATGCAAAGTCAGTGCTGTATAATTATTTTCTATATAAAGGAATGCTTAAACATTGTACTATGCTAATTTTGATGATTTGAGTTATTTATTCCTGTATGAATCAAACTGTCCCTAAAGAACCTGTTAAAATAATATTTTAACAAAATATAATTAAATGTCTCATGCTAAAATGTTACAAGAAACACTAATTACATATTACTATAAGTAACCATTAGAATCTAATTAAATAAATTCAAGAAAAAATAAATCAAACAGATGTATTTTATAAAAAAAAAAGAAGAGAAAATGGATATTATAATATGTAAAATAAAGTTTTCACAATGTTATCAATATAGATTTAGGCCTTATAAACAAAGATAAAAGGACTATAAAAGCACAGGTTCTGTGATTAATACATTTGGCCCCCGAAAGACTACAACTACTGCTCCATATTAGACATGCCATAGGGTGTACAGTAATCACTTGACAGCAGTATTTAATGTTGTGATCTTAATCTGCTGAGAGTTTTATGAAGAAGCTCCAAGTTATCCCGTGCACTTTTCAGACCAGGTTGCATTTGGAGTGCTTGCTGATAAGCTTCTTCTGCTTTTTCGTATTTCTTCCATCGATGATAAAGTACTCCTAAAAATGGTAGAAGACATTGTTTTTGATTGTGTTAAGGACCATAATAAACCATACTGCTAATAACATTCAATCAAGTAAATGTATTGGAACTGAATAACCATTTTTCATTTTTCTTAAGATGCTACAATGCTATCAACATTTATTTTAGTACTTATATGAAGATTCTAAATCAGAGTGTCATTTTTCATGACATCTCAATACTAATGACATTCACTCAAGCAAAGACCTCAGTTCAGAGTACCAATTGTTCAGGAAATTCTATTATTAAGGACATTAAATAGAGATAGACTTCATATTAGAATAGCTGCTCTTTAAGGATCTGTACTGCTAATGACATTAATCTCAAGTAACAATTGTGATTATTAAGGTCTCAGCTGACTAGTCTGATGACCGTGTTTGTAAACAGTTGTAACACAAACTTTAATTGATAGTAAGGTCCAAATCCAAACTGGAAAATACAACTGTCAAACAACAATGAAAAACATGATCCTACAATTACTAACCTGTAACAATATTTCTTTAAACCAACATACAGCAAACACTAATTTTAATAGTATAGTATAGTATCATGCACTTAAATGTTTACTAACAGTATTAATAAGCTTGTTACAGATAATAACACAGAACTAGACAAGGACTATCCATATTAGTTGTCCCAACTTTTGAACTCAAAGATTACAGCAGGCATTGTAGCAAGGTCTCAGAAAACATTTCTAATGTGACATTTAGATGTTGACTTCAATTATTCTACACCCCTACATCCATACTTAAAATTAAAATCAGTTGTGGAGCCAAAATAGCTTCATTTGCCTTTGCATGTTATTATAGTTAATATAGATACATTCCATAGGTAATAAATTACTTTAACAAAATTATATATTTTAATTGCAGAAATATATATGCGAGAGTAATGATGATATCTTAGTTGTCAACACCGATGGAATTTACACGGGTCCAGCTTATATATAGAGGTCTGGAACTGGGTCCACGTCATGCAGGTCAACAAAAATAAATTAAAAATTATATTTCTCCAAAACTACTTCACCGATTTCCTTCATATTGTAAACATGACTGACAAAAAATAAGTTCTTTCATGTGTACAAGCAGCAATGCCATCGGATTTACCATTGCGACATAATGATTTTTTTAGTGCCCCAGCAGGTTCTCACTCAGAAAGCATAACAGTCGTACATACAAACAAGCAGAATAATAGTATAAATGATAAAAGCCTTTTTGCATTTGAGGATCTACAAATTTTTTTACAAATACATGACTTATACATTAATTTTTTCCTGCTTACTTTTTATTACTGATTCTTGAGTGTCTATGAACTTCCTCTTTTTTTTTGTTTGTTTGCAGCTTCTTATTCTTTTTTAATGCCTATTCAATTTCACACTTCTACTCTCCAGCATAGTCTGGGCAACAAACACCTGGGTGAAGCCTATATTTTGAATGGCCTTCAGCAGTCTGGCCTCCTTAAACAAAGCTTGTTCCAACTAAATGTTTCTTCTAGTTGTTTTTTAACCATCTTGATAACTTCTTTCTGTTTTTAAAAGAGATAATCTCTCCTTCTAAGTTATATTTTTTTCTATATCATAACTGTAATCTGAGGCTGAAGGCATTGACTTTTACTTCACGTTAATTGCCTTGAAAAACAGTGATAAATGACTTAGTAATTTGAACATTTTCAGGTATGTTCCCATACAGCGACGATGTCTTTAACAATCCAGAGTGCTATAATTGTATTTCCTTCCATATGGGCACATTCCTTGGACAGTATGCTCTTGTTAAGACAGAACCATTGCTAAACATCTGCATTACCATGGAAGAGCACAATGGTAGCTTTCACTATTTTTTTTTCTAAAGACTGATACTTCTTCTGGTCATCTCCTGGTCCAAGTAGTAGCCTTTCCATTACTCCACTACTATGTCTAAATCCTGGTCCTCTGGGAACATATGGTTTAATTTATAACACAGCAGCTTGACAGGCACTACACCTCTCTCCTCATGTCTCATGAGTGGATGCATACATTGCAGATTTTCAAAACTGACTTGTCACATGGAAACCTGTGCTGCATTTTAGTGACAAAAGCAACATAACTACATGGTTTCATTTTCAAATTTCTGCTGGTGAAAGCTACTCACGTTTTTTATGACATACCTAGCTTTCAGGTCAATTTATGTTTGGTCATCACTCAGTTGGTTATACTTGTCCTTGAAGTCAGAATCTGCTAGTTCCTTCTCTTCTTTTAAACCAACTACTGTGATCTTCAGGAACTTAAGCATCAGTCTTTTCATGACATCTGACAACTCTGTGTAAAGGATGTGAATCATAGGACCAGTTGTCTGAAAGAGTCTCGGGAACTTTTTAAAATCTGGCTAACTGAAATGTACAAACTGTAGTTTGGCATGAAAGTTGAATTTTCAAGCACCACTCTCTTTAATATTGGCATAGTGATTTTTCCAAATAATAGCAGAAGGTTTCTTTGGTAGGTATACCAGAAACTACTCCTTGGGCCCAATTTATTGCTCCAAAAATCTGTCTACAACAACATATAATGACAGCTATCTGCATGGAACATGAGAAAAACAAGTTCTCTCCATATCTAGAAGGATCTGAATATCTTCTTTGTAATCTTCCTGCCATGCAGAAGATAGCTTGAATCACCAGCATATATCAACAGCAAAGGCTTCATCATCCATTTTATTGCATCAAGACCAGCTTGGAAGGAATTATACATGAAATGAAGATTGCAAGATACGAGACAAAGGATCTCTGGAGACACTGTTTCTCTGACTCATGTACCCAATTGTTAATGAAATGCCCTGGTGATATTTGAGTAATCCCTAGATAGCATCAGGAAGTTGCTTGGATGTAGGTATCCTTTTGTAAGAGAAATCCTTATGGCATGAGTGTGGTCACTTCTGTATGCCAGATATGCTGTATTGTAAAAGTGAGTAATAATGTTCTAATGCCAGTATGACCAGTATCTCAAGTGAATATCAAATTATTTCTTCACTTGTGCAGTAGTTGTCCCATCCACACATACACTGGTGAAAACACTGGCATCGTACAGAACTTGCATTTGGAACAGTGGTTACAGTCCATGTGTAATGATAGAAGCAGTCTTACTGTTATCCAAATGAAGGTCATAGTCTGTCTGAGATTCATCAAGTATGACTTTAAAGCCAGCACATAAGACTGAGCAACCCTGAGATTTTTTTCTGCTGGAAAGACTATTCTCCTCTGCTGTTAACTTTAAATGAAGTCTGTCTTTTTTTCACTGTAATTGGCCAAGTGATCTCTTTTGATGACTGTGTGGTAACATGCTACTTAATTGTGCTCAGACCTGAGATTACACAGGGAAAATGCTTGACACATTAAGTGCAATTTGTTCATATATCATCCATTCTTTCCAACACCATTTGTCTCTGTCATGGCCATTATTTAACAAAAAATACATGAAAATTTAGTAGTAACTCTTGGCACAACAAAAAATCTAACTACAAGCACTATCAGTTAGTCCCAGAAAAAAAAAACTACCAGCAATAAATACATTGCAAAACAGACACAAGATAAGGACTTTTATAACACTCCAAGTAATAAAAACTCATTTTTTACAATATTTAGGAGGAGGATTATCATATTAGTCTTAAAAAATCTCAAATTAAGTGTCATTGAAAATAAAAAAATTAACCTACACTAAGCCTTTATTTGAACAAGTTGCAAATCAAGAAAACAAATTGGTTTGGTGACATCAAGATTATTTCACAGAATATGCAGCACATGGTAAAATATGTCTCACAAATGAAAATATCATGTGAAGAAAGGCACACAAAAAAGGGTTACACACATTCCAAATTTGGATGCCAATCAAACCTACATGATGAAATGAGCGATAGTAATACTTGTAATGTTATCATTGACAATACTGGTTTAGTAGCTGGACCTACTGATACAAAACCAGTCTGTAAGTCAGACTCAACAGATCTACAAAATTCACAAGCTTCAAGCAATATAGATATGCCAATAGACAGTATGCATTTAGAGAATGTAAAATCATGACAGTGAAAGTCTATTATCATCGTAAAAAAAAAAACATCAGCAATGATGATGCAAAGCCTGGTCCATAGAGTGGGATGGACACAAGACATTTCACAGATTTGCAATAAGAGTAGGACTATTCATGGTTATATTGAAATATGCTAAGATTAAGTACATATGTAAATTATTTAATAAAAGTTTCCAAGATAGCCAAGCATCATCTAAAAAGTATTGCTGTTGTAATTAAAAGTAATGAACCAGAATGGTCAGCATTTTCTACTGTTCTACTAAATTTTCCAATTATTGCAGAATGAAGTAAAATTCCCAACCTGAAAGGCACAAGTCCCATTTTAAAAATGTATGTCATTCCAGGATCAGTGGCAAGAAAAGAACCAACCAAAAAAACCTTTGAGCATTTGGTCTTACAATATGGACATTGACAGAGAGTAAATGGAAACATTTATAAAAATAAATGGGCTACTACTCAAAAGAAAATATTCTAGAATAACTAAACCATGCTCTAGCAGTGTCTATACCAAGAACAATCGCATTTCAGAAATTATTCTTCCTGGCACACTGCAGTAATCTTTTAGACACAATGTCACATTTGTGGAAAATGCTCATAGTACAGGAAATACAGGACAACCAGTGAAAATATTGGACATTTCTAATGCTAGAGGAAAGGAACATAATCAATAACACTGACCTGTGAACTCTTGAGTTACTCTTAACTGAATAATGAGATATAACCTTAAAGTACAGCAGAATGTGAACCATTAGGTTATGCCCAGTGGAGTATTAATAAAAAGTACATTCCTTGTTATCCACAGATATCCACATCATTATAAACATCAAATGTAAACTGAATATATAAGTTTATTGATCTCATTGATTTTTTGTAGCTTATGGACTTCAAATAGGCAACAGCAGTTTAAAAAGTTTAAGTTTATTCTAAAAGAACCATCTTAATGAGAGCTACTAAGTTGAAAAGGGCAAATCTTTCAGAACTGAAGCTACATAAGTTGATACAAATTTTTACTTCACTTAACAAATCTATGCTTCATAGATAAGCTCAAAAAATAAATTTATTAGTTGATATGTTTTAATTATACCTATATAATTATTCTAATCACATAAACTTCCATAGTGGTTTCTCAACATACTAGACTTTAAATTCGATGACGAGGAACACACTTTGAGACTAATAATGCTTGGAGATGGCTTGAATGGGTAATGAATGGATGATGACAAAACCTTGTCAAAACGTTGTACATTTGCTGTTATGTTAAATTTAAAAGTTCTTCTTCATTACCCATTCAAGCCGTCTCCAAGCATTAATACTAGACTTTAATTCAATAGTAAATATTTGTGCATTTGTTAAAAACACTAACAAAAAACATTAGTACAGTTTTATTCTAATATTTGATTACAAAGTTCATGACAGCATTTTAAAATTGAAACATGTTTTCATCTAATCTGTTTTTCAACAACTTCATTCACTTACCTAGGTTAGTGTAGTAAGAGGGATTGTTCTTGTTGAGCTTGATGGCATGCAAAAAATGCCATTCAGATTCCTGGTATTTTCCAATTTTTCCAAGAGTATTGGCAAGGTTGAAATGTAGTGAGCTTTCTTCTGGCAAGTACCGTAGAGCCTCACGGGCTAGGGATTCAGCTTTACTTAAATCACCTGATTAATAAAAGTTGTGGTGATAACTAAGGTATTGACTATTTTTTAAATAAAACCTTGAAACTGTGTTTACTAGGTATGGACTTTTCTGTTCCTAAAGTGTCAATTAATATCAATTAGACAATATCTTTCTTCCTCTCTTTTTAAAATATGAAAAGTTGTAATTTGTCATTGAAGAAGTAATACATAGTCAACTGAATTACATGAAAAGCTCCAAAACAAATTTACAAAACTATTAATGCATATCAAGTAGCATCCAAGATCAAACCCTATCAGATTTAGTTATCTATTTTATCACCTAAATAAACCATAACAATAATTAGAATGCACGACACAGACTATTTAATGTTAAAGTAAGATAGTCGGTTCGAAGAATTACTTAAACTTGCTCTCAAGGATAATCACTTTGTCTTCAATGGTCAGTCATATGACCAAATGGATGGCATGGCAATGGAGTCATCCTTAGGGCCAACTCTAGTTAACATATTCCTTTGTTACTCAGATAGTTTACAGTTTTAAATTTGAAAGAGGGAAGTTCTTAAGACATGTTAAAAAATTTCTTTGCTTCAGAATTATTCTCATAATATTTATGTATCCAGTATTCAAGTCAAAGCAGAATACATCAGAATGCTGTTTCAGCACTTATTTTGGTATTCACAATGGCATTCCAGCATATTTTAGGAACTTTTTTTCTTAACAATAAATACAAATCTTTTAACAGCAATCTATGCTTGAATTTGACCACAAATGTGAAAATGTAACAAACAATATCCCTTTATTCTGCAATGTTGTGACAGCATGAGCATGGTTATGTCAGCAGTCATGGTTCATCATCCTCTTAGCAGACTCATGAACGAAAAACGTTGAGTCTTTTTAAAATAAAGCTTTTTTTTACTTTGCATTATATCTAATTGTTATGTTTGATAAAAAGTATTCAGATACTGTCTTACTTTCCTGTTATTAACAAGAAGTCTAAAAACACCTTTAACAGGTAAGTTTCATTTCCATATTTTTATTTTTCTAACAGCCCAGACTGACTAACTGTTAAATAAATAACAAAGTCATACACAAACTAACATACTCTAAATGATTTGGTGCACATATTTAAAAAACATAAACTTACATATAAAAAAGCTAGTAGAAACAAGACCTTATGTATTAAATGGGTTATTCAGGAAGACACAAGGATATGCAAAGAAATATTTTCCTAAATTAATGTTGTAAAAAATACATTTTATATAGCAGACCAAGTTCACAGATATAAGGATATATGTGTGGTAGACATTCATTAAACCCCAAAAAAAGGGTCTAATTACAGAATTTCTTCACAAAGTCAGAGAATAATCTAGTATGGATACGACTATAATGGCCTTTAGTTACATCACAGTATAGTTTTAGAGACATCTATGTGTATGTAGTGTTCAACCCTGGGCCATAATAAGTTGAGTCCAAATGATAAATATGCATTCAAAAAAAGTTTCATGAAATATCAAAAAAGTATTCATTGAAAACTTTACAAAACAAATTACTTAATATTTTTTGAAACACCATTATGACAAAGAGATTAAGCAATTTCAAATTATATCTAACTAGACAAAATGTATCTTTATTGAAAAATAAGCCTCTAATTTACACAGTCATGATACAGGCATTATATAACATATCCTTCCACTATTATCTTCCAAATTATCTTACTAGAACATTCAACGTAGAATATAGACATGTGACATACTTATTACATTATACTGAGTTTTGACACATCTCTATAAATAATTTGTTTATTGAGAAAATGAAAGAATATTGTGTTATAAAGATGCATGCTTATAAATTATTTGTTACTTTCATTTTAAATGAAATTATGATGAAAGTTTTGTGTTATATGGGCAGTTGCTTTTACCTGTACTGTCGAGCATGATAATCATGTTGTTCCAAGCCACCAGGTGTGATGGACGAAGAGAAGTTGCATTTTTCCAAGCCTGATATGCATCGTTGTATCTTTTCTGGTCCAAATACTTTATGGAAAGTAAAATGATGAAGTTTAATGAACCATAGCAAATTAATACTGCATATAAAAATTCTAAATTTTCAACATATTAGTCAAGTATATAAAATTTGATCTAAGTTTGGTTCTATTGCTTAGTACTACAAAATATTTAATAGTGACAAAAGAGAGAAAATTAATATCTCATTTCTAAAACTATACAAATGGAGGAAACCACAAATGATAAAAATAGATTTCATATATGAAGTTAATATATCCAAACTTAGTTTTAAAATTAACACACAAGGGAAGTTGAAACATTTGAAGCAGTTTTATCAAAAATTTCAAAATCTGACACTAAGTAAGTAATATTATGATCATCAACATCTAAACATAATTCATGCACTTTCTACACCAACAAACCATTCTTGAATTGTATGAAGACACCATCAGATTAAGGTAAATACTTCTGAAGAGGGAAACCAGGGTATCCCAAAATGTATTAGATCCTTTATATGAAAAGTAGTGTTTTAATTCACACTTTATAGTATTGTTTTTGCATCTTAGTTTCATATATCTGAACAAAAAGTAACCTATATATCCATATACATTAATTCTAACAGCTGTGATTCTTTCAACATAAATTGTTCAAATTGTAACAACAGTCTCTTGTATTGTTTATGAGTATTTAACAAAGTGTAGTAGAGCAGTATTTACCAAATTAATATTCTGAAGAGCAAATACTTGCCACATGAATACACCACATCTCTGGAAAATGCCTATGGTGGATCAAGCCAGCTATAAAATTTATCTAGCTTTTAAAAATATATTCTCTACAAGATTGGAGCTTCAGTAATGTTTTTGAATCATTGAATTTGTGTTAACTGTTGGGTATATTTTACATACTCCAAGAGAAATGCACAAAGTATCTATCTTGCAACAAAAGTTTGACTGTTGTCTTTTGTTCATCAAGAGAACATATCGAGCTATCTCAATTGAATGATCTGAGTAACTATGGGTTCCATTAGTAAATTTTACAATTCTGCCTGAAGTGTACCTTATTTGTAAAGCATTTGAATACATCTTGAGAATTTATCAAACTGTCTTATTCAAACCTACAGATTGTAAAATATTAGTTATGGTTCCAGAGAACAACAAAAATTTCCTAAGTTGTAGCTACAGTTTAAAAAGAAATGTTTTTATATTTCTTAAAAACTCATTGATGCTCTTAGAAAATGTTTATTATGCCTTAAAGAACTTACCAAATTGCCTAAGTTATAATAACAGTCTGGATAACGTCTTCTATGTTTCAAAGCAATCAAATAACTCCTTTCTGCTTCCTTAATTTTCCCAAGACTTGACTGAACAATACCCAAGTTCATCCACGCTGCAGCAAAATCAGCCCTACAGAAATACAAACACATTATTCCCTATGTTTATTCATTACATATTGTATAAAAGAAAAATACACTTTTGTATCTATAAATTTCAATCATACAGCTATATATATATATTCCCATTAGAAATTAATGGATAATGAGCAATTTTCTTTCCTTCTTTAGGTTAGAACCTCATTATACATATCTTGGTTTTTGTTTTTATACCCTTTCATCATTGTCCTATAAATGCGTGAGTTAATTGGCTACATACATTTGATGTAACTTACTGTATTAGCACTATTTAATTGTACATACATACATTAAGGTGGTCCTAATTTGCGGGTAACCTTTTAGGCTGAAGATTCTAAACTCTCACCACATCATTCTGTTCCAGTGTACCAAAAAAAAAACTTCAACTTCATCCATTTTGGACCATATTTAGAGGTTGCTCAGTGAGGTTGAAGTTACAGACTAAAGTGATCAGATACCTTGTGCATAATATGAAATAAGAACAATTTTGTTACGTATTATAAATGATTTATTAAAAGTATATTATTACTTTATTGCATGTACAATAGTATAATTACATAATTATATGATTTTTATATGATATTGGTTTGGCTAGTCACTTTTGCACTGTTATTGTTTCATTTTTTGCTATTAGGAAAGCATCTTCTATGATTCTGCACAACTTAAAGGAGGAATTGTTTCTGTTCTTCTTTCTTTATTATAATGGCATTATACTCCTCAATAAGGGCCATCCTTTCTGAGCTCCCATGACTTGGGAGTCATAATCCAGAAAACCAGATGGATTTTTGAGGCACGTGAAAAAGTCTGTTGTGTTTTGACAAAAATCTTTCATTGACATGTCCTTAGACTTTCTGATATTCAGCAGGAAGTAATTTGGAGGTTCTTCTCATTTAATACCTTTACCAATGCTCATGTTGTCTCTGTGAATAAAGCTGTATCAAAGAATGCCAAACCAACGAGTTCCTCGTTGAGATACCATAATGTCCAGCAAATGTTTGACAGGAAGATTTTGAAAAAGCAGAATTCACCTTCTTATACTTAAAAAGATATTGCAGGAAGATACGATCATTGCAAAGAGCAGAAATGGCATCAGTAGCAGTGAACCATACCCTAAGATAGATTCAAACGACAAAGTTGTAGATGTCACAAAGTTCTTTTTCGTCACGGCCAGTGAGCTTAAACTGTCCCATAAACATCCAGATCTTGAGGGCTTATAATGCCTTGACCATCCATCATGCACGATGTAGTGCTCCAGGTGCTATAAGTCACACTCCACGAGGATAGATGCCACCAGGAAAGATTATGGCTAGTTCATGAATATCTCAATAACAACCTCTAAGTTGGCTTACCAGAAGTCATTGTTCATAATTTCCTCTATGGCTTCTGCTATTTCATCATGATCAACTGCAGTTTCAAAATATTGCAAGAATCTACTGAAAATTGCAATGCCTGGACCAGAGGAAAGCCCCATACAGTCTTCGAAAACACATGCTAGGACAAGTTCTAAGATAAGATAACATGGATTATTTATATATGGAATGTTCGTGAACATTATGAATAAAGTGGAATAGTTTGGAATATCCCAAAATATGCTACAATATTCCATAATGCACTAGACTATTCTGAAACATTCTAAAATATTCAGAAAAGGCAGATATAATGCAAGTTACAAGGTAAAATTTCAACTACCTTGACCAACCTTTAAATGTTACTCAATATGTATAAAACTTGGTGTGAATTACTTAGATATTGGAACAAAATGAGGGGGTAAGAGTGTTGCAAATCAAAACTTCAAAAATAAGGACCACCTTAATATACATCAGTACATAAATATATTCATTTTTTTTTTGTAAGTATCACGTGTTCAGTACAGTTACAGAGTAAAGAAAAGTTCTGTGCACCTGATGTGTATAGCCTTTAGAAGAAGCTTCTCAGCACTTTTCAATTGTCCCATGTCTTTCAGAATATTTGCAAGATTATTCATGGCTTGGTCATAACTTGGGTTAAGCCTGCAAAAAAATTATACTAAATTACACTGGTTCACAGCATCTGCTAGGTAAAATCAAGTTCAAGTCCATTAACATTTTAGTCAAAGATGTCAGAAAAAACAATTATTTTTATGCAATTTGTTATATTTATATTTTACAATATCACCTAACAAAACATCAAGTTGACACTTATGAAAAAAAACAAAAAAAAACAGTTTCTTGAATGAATACATTATTATGTTTAAAGAACATGAGAAAGTTTAGATGGCTGAAAGCAAACAAATGTTGACAATTATAAAAGAAAAAGTTATCGATGAAAGTTTTTAGATGTCAATTTCGGAAACTACAAAATAGACAAGTCTTTCTGTTTTTGCTTGAGAAATTTTTATTATTGTAAATTTAGAAAATACAAAGTATCTAAGATTTTAATGAATTTAAGTTTGAAAAACTATAAATATGAAGAGATTTTATTTTGTTAATTCCAGGAACTATTGATTCAAAGAAGGGTAAATGGTTTAAATATTTAGTTTACTGTTTTTTTAGATCATTATTTTTACAATGGTGACATATTTGTATGTCTCAGAAATAGAATAGTTGGACTCCTTGTATCTCACTTTAGTTATCATTTGGTTATGTTTTACCTGATGGCTTCTTGGTATTCTTTTACAGCCAATTCTCTGTCACCATGATCTGCAGAATTCTTGGCAATGTTGTAATGAACCTACAAAGAAATTAATGTTTGTGTTAAAGCCTAAACTAAGCATGAATACTTACGACAGAAGTGAAAAATCTTTGAACTTTGTTTTCCAACTAAGAGGAAAATGTATTACCTTTAAACTTAATGCATTATTACAGCTTTAGTTCTTAGAAAGTATAAACTATATTAGGAAAATAAACATTCTTAGTGATTACAAACTATAAATCACTCACTAAACACTAACAGTACTCACAAAGTAAAAATCATAAGGTACAAATCACTGCTTGGACATTAACAAACTTAGTATAAATTTCAACAAAAACACTTTTGTTAGAAATCAAAGATACAGGCTATAATGAAAACTGCAAGATCAGACTTGAAAAATTTCTTAAATGACCAAGGAGCTATTAAAATTCTTTGCTTTGGCACTTTGTATCTTCAATAATACAATGGCAGTTGTGTACTTGTATGTCTAGACTATAAGATGCTTACATAACCTTTTGATTCGTGCATTTCATAGTTCACTGAATAAATGCTGTTGAAAAAAGTAATAAATTTCTTCAATCCCTGAAAGGTGTCACACCCACCTTCAACATATTTGTTGGAGCTTTGTAGCCTACATGTAGATGTCACATACACATGTATTATCATTAGAAAGAGATCATTTTACATTATAATCTAATAACGGTTATATTGAAATTGGCACACAGTTGTTGTCACAGAGTACAAGTAACTGACTGCAGTATTGTTGGCTGCTTGATTGACTACAGCACTTACGGTTGTTTCTTGCCTAAATTTAGTACAGTTAGAGATACAGTTTAAATTGTATTTAGGTCGTTGTCATGATATAAAAGACAGTTTAATTTATTTTTGTGAGTGAATATTTTATTATTGTTTAGTTTTTGTTATAATAAGATTTAAAAGCAGACAACTGTAGGAAGTTTTGTTAATAATTCATTGATGTTGAGATTATCGAACATCATGTGCAATACACTGATGTCAAGAATATAGAAGGCAGACAGATGATCAAGTGATAAAGATATAAATAGAGTGAGATGAGCAGAAACTGCGGACAGATAATAGCAGAAGAAAGTAAAGTTACAAAAGGAAAAGATAACTACCGTATGTTTTTTTTTTCTATCTACTAATATTAATTATTTCATTACATGGTAATAGCTAGTTAGTGATATGGTAGAAAAAATGAAAAGTAAAATATAAACATTTCCCTTAAAAACTTCTTATACTCATTTAGAAGACTCTAGAGGTTATGCAAATGAAATATGAAAACTATAAGATGAAGAAAAGTATTTTTTATACTTAAAATGAAAATCACCTTACACTCAAAGTATTTTAATAACTTGAGTGCAAATAACTACTATAGATAAATATAATTTTCATTAGAAATATGTAATTATAATAATAATGTCATTCTTTGTGTGCAAAATACTTATAAACTTTAACACAATATTACAAAGTTTTGTGAGGAATGCTCAGAGTTACTGTATGTTTTTTGCATAAATGTCCATCTCCAGTCAAGGCAATACAAATTGTATCAGTCTGAGGTAAAAGAGTTAACACAACCATAATATTATGAAAACTGTATCCTACTTTATATATCATTGTTAGTTATATATAACTACACCAGTACATCATACAAACAAGAAGTTTAGTGACTTATGAGCTTAAGGCAACAATGTGCAGCATTATAAATATTAAATAATCTTTATATTATTGTGTGATGCTTATACTGTTTTTGCTTTTACTTAAATTATACTAAAATAATTGAGACAAGATTGCAAAAACTGAGAAGGATACCAGCTACTGGTTTTACCTTGAACAGCTTTAACTTTATTTTTGTATGGTGTTTCAGCAAATGTTTGATTGTAAATAGTGTTATATACATACATCAGACTTTGATAAAGATAAACATACCACATTCTCGTATTTAGTAGTTTTGTATACAGAAAGTTAAATTCACTTTATAAGGAATATTTGCACATGCTAATACAATGGTGTATTGTGTAGATGTGAGATGGATGATGTCTTTAGGATCTATACACTTGGTTCCATACATATTTATTGCTATTCAACACATAGTAACACCAGAATAAACTTATTACTAGAGAGCTACGTTACATCTCTTTCTGAAGAAGAATCCATAGACAAAATGGAAAAAGACATATAACAGAGCCACTAGAACAGAAACAGACACTGAATTCACACCCCAAGCTAATCTGAAACAACATCTTTCAACCCATAAACTTAATACTCATGAAGTATAAATTTCCACACGGGCACCACAACAACCATGCAGTCACAAAGCATAAATAACCACTACGATTTAATTATTCATATAGTAAACATTACTACCTGGACACTAAATTACGTGACCATGTTTTATAAAAGAAATTTGTTTTTATTTTTATCAGTGCAAACACACAAATGCTCATTTAATTATTACATTTAGAATTTTATTTTCCTAAAATATAAATATTATTACTATTCTGCAACAAACTACACACTTTTTTCACAATGTACAATTCCTATCTATAAATTAGCTCACTTCCAACAAAATATACTACAAAAAGATTTAGTTCATACCTTTGCATTCAATGGACAAACTTTAAGACCAGATTTGAATAGAACTTCCTCATTTTTCCATTCTGAACTTCTCTAAATATAAACAGTATAAACTCAATATCAAATAAATAAGGCTATAACTGGTAAATTTTGCTAGCAATTTTCTTTAAGTATTAAGTAGAAAATTTAGTTTAAATATGTGTTTAAAATATTTACTTAAAGGATGGAATTTATCAAAACATTAAAAAAAATAGAGCAGTGTCATAAATCATTTTTCTAGTTTCTTATTTTTATTTTTTGACATATTATATAATATCAAAATATATAAGTGTTAGTTGTTAAATTTCTTTTTGTTCAATAATGTTTCATGTTTCTTGGATCTGGTTTCTTTATTTTTGATCTATGACACATCAGTTACAAAGTAAAGGAACCTAACGATATTGTTAATTTGTGCATTTCGATAAAAAAATTACCTGGTACCTCTCCTTTACCTTTCTTCTTATCTTTTATTTATATAATATGGGAAGTTTCATTAATTTACTGATTGCATTTGTTTATTATATGTGTATGAAAATATAGTGATCTACTGTACCTAATGATGACATTAACTATAACTGTATTATATTATATGACGTATCATTAACACAAAACAGTCTAATTCTATACTTTTGTTCTACATGCTTCTGGTGAAGTTTTTACATACACAGATTTTATTCTTTGGTTACCATATATAATACCAAGCAATATCCAGCACAGTGCCCTGAAAAATGTATTTATATATACACAGAGGTATGTGATTTGTTTCAATAGTGCATGTCAGATACAAACTATTTGTTTTTTTTCTCCATATGCATATCTCAGCTTCAGTTCATGTCAACAAATCAGACCATAATTTTTCAATTCAAAATTAATTTCATTTCAAATGCAGAACTGTTTTCGTGTTCTTACCAACCACACTTTATATAACACAATATAGGCATTTTGTTTGATAAGAATTAATAAAAAGCATTATGATTTGCTTCCAACGTGTAGAAAGTTGCAGAAATAAGCTGAATCTTAAAAACACAATTTTATAGGATTTGGTGTAAAATGTTAATTAAAAATGTATTACATTATTTTTATTATTTTGTTGCAGTGTCATCAACAAATTTCATTTACAATATCATATACCTTGAGAAGAAAGTAATAAAAATAGTACCAGTACAATTATAGGAAAATAAAAGAATAATAATTATTTAATATAAATATATATTAAACCAAATATCTGTTTTCATACATTCTTTAATTTCAATACTGTTACAATACCTGAAGGCTCTTGACAACAAAACACCCAACAAGGACAATTATACAAATGTGCAGGTATACCTACGATAAAGAGAATTATTCAATAGAAGTTATTATTTAAAAAGAAATTTCTTCTTGAATATTTTTCAAATCTTGTTTAACTAAGAATACATATAATCACTATGAACAGTATTTTAGTCCTTAAGACTTCCTACTTAATTTCATTATGTGCACAAAACTGGTAATTCCATATATCATGCACTAAATTAATTTAAAACCAATAAAAAAAAGAAAGAGTAAAGATAAAACCAATAAGTTGCAAAATACTGTATCATTCTGTTCATTCTTCAGTAAATTTAACTTTCAAGCCCAATAACAAAAATATTTATGCTATTAATTTCCCATATATGACTGAAAGTTAACATTTTTCTACACTAAAAATGTATTTCCAGTAGATTCTTACCTCATCGCACATAATAGCTTTTCTTTAACTTGTACTGCCCTCTACATGCACAAATGTTTTCTCATCACTAGCCTTGATACTCCCATCTACCCTTACATGATTTCACATGAGGAAGCTGTATAATAGCATGCAAATGAGCATGTGACAACCCTCTACCAATAGGATTACAATACAACTCCTACCACAGCTGACTTCCTCTATGCAACTTAGCTCAACTTCCCCTCGAGATTGAGCAACATAAAAAGTAAAGACATTGGAAGTGTAAATGGAGGTAAGAATCTACCAGAAAAAAATTTCAACACAGGAAAATGTTAACTTCCAATACGATAATAATAAGCTCACATAATGGCTAGAATCCCACACTGACCTAATGGAGGGATCAGTGTAACATTACCTAGATAAGCCCCTTCAGAAAGTGCCCAAAGGAAGACACACCCATGAAAGACCACACCACTTCTGAGCCAAGTATACTCTTCACCAATGAAAATGATGTGTCACAATAAGGGTGGAAGCAGAAGAGGAACACCATAAATTAAATGAAGGGATCACTGGTGTACAGTGGCTAGGGTGTGGTAGACCATGAGAGAGTTTGACCTCAACCAACACCAACAATACCGTGATATGAATATCTATTCCATGGTAGGAAGAGGGTCCCCTATCATTCTTCTTGAACTAGAAAACTGGAAGGGAAGAAGATCTTCCATTTCAAAGACCTGCATGTCCAACATTAGAATGAGAATAAAGGAGAGAAATAGGATAGAAAGCTAATTTTTCCTCACATGTGGGCAAAGCTATGGGTAGGAAAGACTGACCCGGGTAGAAGATAACATGGTACTTTGGATATAATGAGAGAGAGACATTAAGATTGAATAAATTCGAACGTTTATGTCTACATGCCAAGAGGAGGAGGAAAAAGGTTTCTAAGGAGAGATGATACAAGAAACAGGAAGACGTGGGCTCAAAGGGAGAAAGTGTGAGGATCGAGGATGACACCAAGGTTCCAATCAGGGAGGGCAGTAGGATGATAAAGCGGAAGGAATGAAACAAAAGGGTGAGGACCAGAGAAGTGAAAACTTGGCAAAACCTGGTGAAATGGAAAATGACTGACAATGCCATACTATAACCACCAATAGTGGATACCGACAGCCCCTTGTCAAAAAACCAGGTAAGGAAGGAAATCAAATGCAGGAGAAGAGGACAGGACAGATGAAAACCATGATGATAAGACCATCAGCAGTAGAGATACCACTTACATTGGTAAACTGACTTGGAGGAAGGTTGCAGAGACTGGGAAATTAGGGAGGCAATCTGCAGGTGAAGTCTGGCCTATCTGGCAAGGAGACTCATGTAAAAGGAACCAGTAAAAGAGAAGAAGAAAAGGAATAAGACACAGGGATAGGTTCAAGAGGAGTTTGAGGAGGGTCTGGGGTAAAAGACTCCTACACAGTAGCAAAAGGCAAAAGCTTGGCCCTCCACCAGATCTATATTTACCACATAGTCACTGGGACTGCAGGGGCACAGAAAAAACTGGTAGTTAACCCTGAAGAGCTGTATAGCAGGAACTTTTAAAAGAGAGAAAGAAGATGTATGAGACACAGGAATAGGTTGAGAATGTTTAAACTAACAGGAAGCCAATGAATCAGGAAGGCCCCTAAGACATCTTGCCTGAAAGAGGGCACCATACACAAGTCCTGTAAGGGGTAAATGGACATGGGACAAAAGGACATCCCAATGCAAAATATCTCAACAACAAAGTAGTCATGTATGGGTGGAAGGGGACAATTTTGGCAGAGTGAAAAAATATCAGGGCACAAGACTCCAATGAAAACCCCTCAGGGGAACGATAAAAAGTCTCAAATAAAAGGTGAACTGAGGAAAGGGAATGAAGGAGGGAGGGAGGAAAGGTAAGGTGGATATGGGAAAACTGAGATTGGGAAAATGTGACTGAAGTATTGGGATCCAAACCCCACAAGGGCAGAAGAAAATGCAACTACAGTGAGTACAAAAAAAGAAATTCAGACTGATGGTAAGCCAAAGCATGGGCTTCCATATTACTTGGGGTTGAGGCATACTGACCCCAGAACATAACTGGTCCACAAATTTATTGGCATGAACCCCAATATCCAGTGAGGGTGGGGGAGAACAAGATTTTGGACTGAATATGTCTCCCTTAAAAAGGAAAGGAGAGGAGAGGAATAGAATGAAACAACAAACAAGGACAAAACATAACAAACCTAGTTGATCAATTCCGGGAAAGAAATGAAGGTTTGTGTACATCCACTGGAACTATATGTGACTGTGTGGCATAGGATGGGGGAAGTAAAAGGTTGTCAAGGTACCCCTGAACAAGGTACAACAGGATAATCTTTAGGTGAATCAGAAGCCTACTTGAAGGTAGCCAATGCCCAACAAACCAAAACTATAATGTCTTCTGCTGACAACTGCAGACCAGAACCCATTGTAAACAAAGTAAGGTTAACTGCAGTAGGAACAGCAGTAGATGTATCATTAAGCTCTGAATTCATGAGTGGAAATAGAAAAAAAATCCACACTGGGAGTTCCAAAAACAAAACAAAAAATACACACATAAACTTAAAAGACATATAATATTAATGTGTACAATTGAAAATTTAGAGAATTAAAGTGTATCAAACTATAAAAAACCTAAGTTCTAAAAAAAAACAAGCAAATGATTGGAATTCCATGGATAAAGCTAACAAAAACATATCTAAGCACTATGTGCCAATCAAGAAGTGAAGTTGAGCTAAGCTGTGTAGAGGGAATCAGTGTGCTAGAAGTTGTGTCGTATTCCTATTGGTGGAAGGTTGTCACCTGCTCATTTGCATGCTATAATATTGACCCTCACGTGAAAACACATGAAGGTAGATGGGAGTATCAAATCTAGTGGTGAGCAAAATATTTCTGCATATAGAGGCAGTACAAATTGAGAAAAGCTATTATGTGAGAGGAGGTAAGATATCATATTAGAAAAAGCATTTAGCATCATTATATCAAGTTTGTTTATAACACAAGGCCATTGTTATCCAAACTTATTATTCATTAATATTTTTTATACTTACACGATATTGCTCCATAGAAAAACACAGCTGTCGAAATCCTACCACTACTAACAAAGAGAACCCTAGGGACGGAATGTAAAGTACCCGTTCTGCAATAACAAATCCCACTCGGAAGAACAAGTTGGATGCAGGTAAAAAGGGAATAACAAGAAGGACGACAGACATTGTCACTAACCTATAAATAGAAAACATTCTGAAAACTAACAAGTTGGTTGGTTGTAATTAAACGTACCACAAGAAGTGAATGTTGTGCATATTCTTATTTAAGAATAATTATAGATGTATGTCTTTTTTTTTTATACACACATGTAAAATGATTAATTTAATTCTTAAGTAAAGCAAAGGGCTGCCATAAATGAATGGCACTATTTTTAACATAATAAAAAACAAAAGTTATAGTTCCTCGTCACCGAAAAAGTTATAAATGATGCTTACTATTAGGTACAACTTAAATATTATAACAGGCACATAAGATTTACTAAATACATACAATATACCTTAAAAATATATTCAGACAGTTATTATTGAATGGTTTCATATATGGAAACATGAAGAAAAGTATGTCACTAAATGGTTTTCATTACCTATTGAATATTCTATATACATATGCAAATTTGACAATATGAAAAAAAAAAGATAGTGCACTGTTGTGTGCTAGACTAATTAAGTCAGTAAGTCCTATGTCAATTCCAAAGATATCCAATTCAGTGTCAGAAGTGAGAATGATACTAAAAATTATTTCAATTTTAACAGCATTTTCAGAAAGCTATACAGGTAAGCACGTCATAAATTTTCTACTCTGGACTTACCTTCGGATCCTCCTATCTTCATGAGACAGACAACAATACAACAGGAAGGCTGCTGTCATCCAGAAAACAGCAACAGCAACTAGCCTGGGATCAGTCAATGAATGGATAAGAGGTATGCAGCCCATGGACCAATCAAAACAGAGCCAAAATGGATGAACTAACAGCCACCAGTTGAGAGAATACACATAATTGTAGTTCAACACCTTTACGTGAAACAAAGATATCATCAAGCATGTTAACATACACACTTATACCTTTAATGTCATAATAAAAAAAAACTATATAAATTAACAGTTTAAACAAATGTGCACATTATCATAGAGAATAAGTCTAATACACACCCTGTAGTCATAAGCTTTTATAAAAAAGGCTATTTCTTTTTTACCAAGTGCAAAATATTAAGTATTATTTTACATTTATATACTGCAGTGAGTGAGCTAGACTTAAAAGTAGTATCTGTCTAAAATTAAAATAAGATGTATAATTATCAAAATACTGAGTTTAGGTAGGTTTACAGCAGCAAATCACAAAACTACCATCCCACTAAAGTTAAGAACCTATACTTTTTATTTCTTTTCTACTTACAGTATATAATCTAAACTTTCCTAAATTCTAAAATGAATCTTTTTTGTTTCTTAATGTGCAATTTTTGAAAAGGGCTCAATTTTAAGGGTTGTCCAAGATGACTAAAAACTTCCTCGGATGATCAACTTAAATCCCCGTGTTGTCCGACGAACTACTAGTGCCCTGGAACAAACCCTTACTCAAAACAGCATCACAGTCTACTGTACACTTATCCATTCCCACACTCCACACATAATTGTGACACCAATACTCGACCAAAGTCATTGATAAATTCCCTAACTACGAACTCGAAAATTTAAACCTCCATAAAAATATCATTTGGTCTATTTTTTGTTAAAAAAGATTGTACAAGAGAAATGTTGGTACAATCCAACAAAAGGGGCTGAAAACATTAGTAAAAGTTTGCTTTTGTGATTGGATAATAATAATGTTTTAATCACTAAATCTTCTACTGTGGGCAGGCTGCACCTCTGTGCTGCTTTATGCATGTATATTTTGTACTGAGTTCAACTGAGCATGAATGGCTGTGTGTCATAACACAGTACAGTGTCTACAGCTCAGTTAGTTACAATACCACACATTGTATTGCAAGATGTTTGTACACAAATATATGGGTGGGTGGGAATTTGTAACAAAAATTAATGCCAATAACATGAATATTAAGTGAGATTAATTTCTAGTATAGATGCTTATGACAATAAAACTAACATGCCTGTTTCAAATTTTTACCAATAAACCTTAAGTATGAATTAAAATGATCAAATTTACAAAATCAAACTCAGAATTTTCATCATTGATCATCACAGTTGAAACACTGACTCCCTTTCGATTATGCACATAAAAGCCCAAGGCTAACGTTACACAAACACAATCAATCGAATCTAGGAAATACAGAAGGCTTAGCACTCATGAGAAAAGTGGTAAAATCTATGAATTAAACATAGCATAATAATGATAACTGGAGACAAAATTTTATCAAAGTTTCATCAGTATGAAGCAGAACAACAATAAATAAAATAATGCTAGCTTTGCCTCTCTCCAGGTCAATACAAACTACAAGCATGAACAATAATACATATCAGCAGTGTGTGTGTGTGTATATATACACATGCAGTGCAATGGTATTGTGTATGTACACTGGATTTCGCTTATTGCGGTCATGGATAATGTTATCAGAATTACCAAGTCCTGACCAAACATATAAAAATATATATAGGAAAAACATCATTTATTTTAATCAGCGCTTCGTTTTTTATCACTTTTAATCAGCTTAATCATCTCAAGGTCAAGCGACCCGAGGAAGGTTCACCATAAAACAGAGTGTGGCTAAGTTGTCATTAAGATCCCCCATGGTCTTGCATTTCCCTTCCATAATTACAATACAATTGTTTTAGTTCCTTCATGAAAGACAGTGCTCCACAAATTTAAATTTTTGTTAACTCTCTGTAATAATGAAAGAAGTGCATAAGAAACTTAAAGATCTAACCCTTAAAGAGAAAGTTGCATTTTAGAACATTATGATAAGTTACCAAAAATGGGGCAACGTAATGCAGCAGTGCAATAAAAAATCTCCCAACCTCTTTTGTGTAGAATTTTAAAAAAAAACTGAGCCGACATTGAGAAGAGCACAAAACAAAATGAAAATGTAAACTGTAAGAGAAAGTGCAGTGGAAAAGATGACCAGGTCAAATCAGCATTAAAACTTTGGTTTACTAATGTTTGTGAACAAGATGCTCATGTATGTGGATCAATGATATGGCAGAAAGCAGAAGAACGAGCTATGAAAATGGGAAAAGACAATTTTGTTGCAATGAACAGGTAGTTTAATCTTTGTAAAAAATGGGAAAACGTTGCATACAAATGCACACATGGTGAGCAAAAGGATGCTGATTTCTCAACAGAAGAAACTTGGCCAAAAATTATTGCAGAATATTCGCTTGATAACATTTAGAATGCAGATGAAACTGGGCTTTATTGATAGATGAAGAAAAAGCTGAAGCCCATAAAGCTGATAAATCTCCAACAAGAGCTGAAAGGCGAGAAGTGCTTTGAATTTTGCGACTTGCCGTACAGCACAGATCAAGAAAGATTCATAAACAGTATGAATATGAAAGCATTATTCATGAATTGCTCCAAAACAATAGTAGCCAGTCAACTTTGAATGAATTTTTAGAATTCTTATTTTAATTGTTTTTCCTTTCTTTAATTGTTTTTAAATATGTCAATAAATGTAAAAATCCAGCTTTCAAACTTTTAGGTGATATGTTTGCTACCCTATGTCAATAAACATTACTGTAACTGCTGAATTTTTATTTCATCGGTTAACGTTATCATTCAGTTATTGTTATCAATGCAACTGTGTCCAGAGGTGATCACAATAAGTGGCATCCAGTGTAATACGGTATATTAGCATATGTGATAGTTCTGATGCAAGTCTAGTCTTAGTACATGATGTATTTGGTGGGCAGATCAAGCTAATTATAATATTCTATTTCAAAGTTTTACAAGTCACTGACTGTTAGTTTCTTTAAGATACTATATAACATTACCATAGTTTGGACTTATTTTTTCCAAAGTAACAAAACTTCCTGGGAAATAATATATTAAAAATTAGTTGAATAAAGATGCAAAATTGCCAACTAAACATTAATTGTGCTTTTTGGAAATAAATAAGATGTAAACAAAATCAAAATTCTTGTAACTGGGTCTTTTTTATGGTCTTTGTACATCAATATTTTCGTAGTTGGATATTTTTTGAGGGTTTAGGTTATTATTGTTGTTTTTTTCTGGACAACCAATACAGCCTTCAGGACAAACTTTGATACAGGTTAGTTTGTCTCAAGAATAACCTGGAAATTTCCCTGTTTTTGAATGAAAAAAATTTTAACACAGAGTTTTACCAATGGGTGAGAGATAAACAACTGTTCTTTTCACTGTATAATGCATATGTACATATATTTAAGCATATTTGAATAATTAAGTTTATCAAATGTTTAACTTGGTCAGCCAACATTACAATTATTATTTCATAGTGACAATTTCTATATCTTAAAAGGATATCAAAAGTTTTTTAATTCAACTAAACAATGAATAACTGGATTATTGGAGGGAAAAAACATTTACTTTAGAATACAAGTCCAAAAAGAATTTCTAATTTAACACTTAACCCTACTAAGGGTCAAAGGGCACATTTGTAGATTTACATTCAACATTTCATTTAGCTATCATTTTATAAAAGTATGTCGATAAGTTTGGTATCAAATTGTAGATTATACATTAGACAGGTTCTTAATTTGAAACTAAATATTAAAAAAAAAAAAGCTAAATATCAATTTTTGTGTGTCATGTGGTACGTGGTCATCTGGGTTTGGTCAGATTACATTTTATGACGCCCACAATACAACGTCTGTAGTTTTGTACAAGTTATAAACTCAAATGTGTGATATTGGTAATCTAGAATATAAAATAAGAACCTCCTACCTTTTCTATTTGCTGAGAAATCACGATATTTAGTGAACCCACCATATTGGCTCCTTCCATCACTTTTTTATCTATGCCTACTTTTATATACCAATAACTTTATAATCAATCAAAAGCTTTATATTTATTCTACATAATTCTGTCAGTCTTCCTAAGTTACTTGTGAGAGAAATGCTCTTATATCATTGGAAAGTTTGAAGTATTGCTATTAAAGCTACTTTGTAAATAGAAATTATATTTTTAGACCCAAATACAATTTAGTTGTGAAGTCTGATAAACTAAAGTGGATTTTTGGGGTATTGGTATAGTAATTTATATTTTTTATGTATTCCAAAAATTATTAATATTTTTCCATTTCCACCCGTGAATTTGGATGAAGTTTAGCAAGTGTAGCTCACAAGTGCAAACAAGGACTTTGTAGCAACTTTGTTTTCCAAATATGTTTCATTTACTGTGTTATGTTTAAAGAAAAATAAGTGACATTTAAGTATTTATTTGAAAACAGTTATATATATACACATACATACATACACATACACACACACACACATACATACATACACATATACACACACACTCACATATGTAATGTATGGTAGTCA
>NW_013666610.1:195177-197139 GCF_000517525.1 Limulus polyphemus | reverse complement strand
ACACACACATATATATATATATATATATATATATACACACACACACACATACATACATACACATATACACACACACTCACATATGTAATGTATGGTAGTCAACATGTTACTGTACTTTACAAAGTAAGAACTTGTGTTATTTTTCTGCTTGTTTACCCTGAGGTAGAATAAAAACAACTTATAAAAAAACTAAAGACTTGGCAATTCAAGAAAAAATTATTTATGTAATTTGTGAGAGTCTAAGAAATAAATTTATCACTGATCTTACTAACACATGAAAAGGAACATCTTTACATAAACACCCGGTTGAACTTGCAGTTTGCTGGTGAATAGTGTTTCTCAACTTACAATCAAGAAGGCTAAGCCAAGAACACTAGCCTAACCAAAATGAACCATATTTATAGTACTGGAAACTACACATTTATTGGTCACAGTTTAAGCATGGTAATATAGGAAACAGGATGTTCGTAAGCATTTACACACATTTACACCTATACCAATGCTAAATCCCGACCACCAATTAAGATAACTAGCAAGTTTATTGGATAGGATACAACTTTGTACTCTGTACAGAGCCATATCATAAATATTTTCTATTACTTTTATAAAGTAGTTTAGACAATTCTTGTTGCAATTACTGTATTGTAAAGAAGTCAGCAAATTCTATCCCACTGTGTTCTCAGAGCAGCGATCCAAATAGTTTCTGTAGGATACTTCCGCTTTTTGACTTATTGGATCGTCCCAGACTTTTTACAAAGTCATAAATATTTTATAATACTTTAGACAGTTGTCATTGTAACCATTATACTGTCAACAAGTTGATAAATCCTATCCCACTGTGTTTTCAAAGCAGGGAAAATTCTGGAAACTGCACTTCATGAACTTATTTGATATTGATGGTGTCAAAGTATTTCAAGTACAGTAAAACTTAAACAGGAATGGTGATTCATTGCTTTATATTTGGCAGGTTTCTATTTCAGCCACTAACAGCAAAATAACAATAGGAAATAGGTGTAAAAAGATTAAAAGAAACTGTCAGAATATTTACTTGGAACTTTGCTGTCCATACTAAAAAGAACAGAGTACTATTCATTTTGTTTCTTCTAATTTCTAACTCATCTACTAGCAATAAAATAACTACAGAAAATAAGTGTGAAAAGGTGAGAGCGTAAACTCTGACCATAAGTACTTTGAAATTTTGTAATCACTACTAATAATACTATACATTTTATTTTGCACCCTTTATTTTCGTTATACTTTGATTACTTACCTACAACTTGGAGAAATAAATATAATGTTACAGTACAAAAAAAATAACAAATAAAATATAAACCTTTAATGAAAATAAAAATATTTGATATCTAATTATAATGTTTTTTTATTTGTTTTAACTGTTTATTATTACAAAAGTAACTAAAATAATAAAAACAGAAAATTGGTAGGTAGGATAAAGAAAGAAAAATAATAAAAAACCTTTATGGGGTATATGCGGCAGAAGCCTCTGCATTACGCTACTTTATAGGGTCATGTCGATGCACTGGCACCATGTAATTTTCAACTTCTGTTGAGGTCTTTTTCGTCAGACACAATTCAAAGGTCAAATAAAATAAAAATTATTAAATATAAATAGATGCATACTGTTAAGAGATTTAAGTTATTTAGCATAAACATTTGTAGTTTCCTCTTCCAATTTGCAGTTATCTATATACTACTAAAACTCTGAGATTGTTTGTGTATTTGCTTGTCTGTAATTAAATACATCAAAAATGGTGCACAATAGCACCATATTTGTAATGAAATAAGAATAGAAACAGAATGAAACAAGTTTCGTTAAAATTGGGCCATGGGTTACAGAGTTAGCCCTGTTTTTTGGGTCACTTTTATGAAAATTTCTAGATGAATTATGGTACACTAGATGGCGCCACATATCGGTTTATCTATCTATTTATCTATTCGTTTCCC
>NW_013666610.1:189757-194475 GCF_000517525.1 Limulus polyphemus | reverse complement strand
GCAATATTGAAATTAGCTTGAATTCTTCATAACCTCTGAATAGTGGGTGACCCAACAGGTAACGGGTTGTCTAGTTCTAGATTAAAAAGTTAATTTAGATTTATTTCCTAATTTTTAGGATAATTACGAGGTTGGTCAAATTGATCAACACCATATAGAGTTAATATTGATTAAATAGAAAATTTTATTAAAAAAAAACGTTTGATGATTATCTAGTAGAATGTAGAGATTACGCAAAATGAAACTTGATAAATTTCAGATAAAGAAAAGTATTTTTAGTCTTAAAATCAAAATGAAGGCATACACACTATAAGCTTTCAGTAAACCTTTGGTACACAAATATTTATAATTTTTAATTAAGTATTTTCCTAAAAATTGTCCATAAATATACAAAGTCAAAATGCTGAGTGGAAGTTGCAGAGGCATTGCTAAGTATATAAAAGATTTGGAGCTCAGGCCAGAACTCTAAAGACTTTTTAGCACTTCAGTATGATATTGATCATAGTTTTCTATTCTGCCTTTTCAAGAGCACCAAATGGATTTGGGACACGAGCCCCATGTGCCACTGCCTAGTGACACCTCTGGAAAGGTGATTTTCAAACGATTAAAAATACTTTTCTCATTTGACAATTTTCAAATTTCAGTGGCATAATCTCTAAAACATTTATGTTTTACCTGTTGTTTTCTCTACCCATTTGGAAATAAATCTAAATTACCCTTTTTTTTTTCTAAAATGACTACAAATTGTAACAGGAAACCACAACTGTTTATCCTAAATAGCTCAGAACCATATACATCTATTTACACTTAATTTTGTTTTACTGCCCTTTGAACCATGTCTAACTCATAATCATGACACACAACTTGTCAATCACTTGGCTAAGGTGCAGCTTATGTTTGTTTGTTTGTTTGGAATTAAGCTCAAAGCTACACAATGGGCTATCTGTGCTCTGCCCACCACAGGTATCAAAACCCAGTTTCTAGCATTGTAAGTCAGCAGACATATCACTGTGCCACTGGGGGGCTTATCTTATCTAACCTTATCAGTTTCTAATTCTTACGTTTTTATCACTTTTATAACAATAAATAAAGAATAGATGTGAAAAACAAGAAATAAAGTACTTACCTGGTTTTTTTTTTGCTGTTGACTGTCAATGAAACTTAAGCCTATTTTTTTCTTTTTATACTAATGGGATTACTATAATAAATATTTTTTTATTCAATTAAATAATACACCAAAGAACACAGAATAATAACATGCAAAAAGCAAACAGTGTCCTATAACTATCCTAATGCTTCCGAATCTCTAACTATGCAATAAGAGCCTTTAAAAATTCAACTAAACTTGTCAATGTGTTTCCCCATGAGTGTAAATTTGAAACTCAATGCTGAAATAAACACACTTTGTACAGAAAATAACATAATATACTACATCACTTGATAGATTAAAACTCTGGCTTTCTATTGATTATAAGTATTGCCTCATTATAATGCTACCATTAGGAGCCATGTGCACCCTAGAACGATATAGGTAGGGAACCATTATAACCAACTATTCAAGAACGCACTCATGTTGAACAAGTACAGATTTAATAGACTACTAAAGTAATCAATTAGATAAAATAATTGTTTATTTACATGAGGAAAATATATATAAAAAGAATACAGACAAGATAAGATACAACAATATAAGATAAAATATGAATACAAACTTTCCAATATTACAGGAACAAAGCACACTCATGTTTACTTATAAAGTCTGATACTTTGGTCTGATTCATTTGGTTTTGAGCCTCTTTCCACACGTAATGTAGAGCATTTTGCATGAGCATCACAATTACTGGAATTGCCATTGGTTGTTACTCCATTCAATAAAAAACTTCTTCGAGGTGTTTAGCTAAACAATAATCTAAACCTGCTGCAATTAACGACATCTCTATTTCCTTCTAACACTAAGCAGTATCTTGGTTTCACCTGTAAACAATTCTTGCCCTCTCCGCAAGTGCAACCATTTCCTCTTTAACTCTCTCAACATGGGCTCAGTCGATTTGACCGACAACATGACCTCTTTGTATCTGTTTAGTCTTTATAGTTTTGATACTACTAACTTCTAATATAGTATGTATAACTTCACAAAATTTGGCAGACTTTCAGTAAACATAAGCTTTTCTCATACAAAAAATCATATTTTAGTGAAGTATGTTTAATAAGCTAAAAAAAGATTTGTCTATGAATATATAGAGTATTTGTTTTGACTAGTCTGTGTGCAAAGAAATTTTTATGTTAAGATTAAAAATACTTTTCTTCACCTCAAAAATCTCAAACTTCATTTGTGTAATTTCTAAAACCTCTTAAATAAATTTCAAATGTTTGTTTTCAGTAAAACATTACATTTTATCTGTTATTTTCTCTACCCTAACTCTATACATAGTTGGTCAATTTGACTGACCTTGTAAACACCAAAAAATCTTAACTATTCTTTTTTTCTACCTAAAATGACTTCAAATTGTAACATGAAACTACTTTCATTTATCCTAAGTACCTTAAACTCATAACAGTATACATCTATTTACATATATTTTTATTGTCTTATTGCCCTTTGAACCGTGTATACCTACAATTCGCACCATTTATAAGTTGTAAATCACTTGGGGAATGTGGAGCTCGCATTATGCTATTGAATTACATTACCCATGAGCTGCTTGCGTACATGCCTTGTGAAACATTTTTATTATATTATTACTTATTTTACCTAATCTAATTTTAACTAAACTAAAGAGATCCCTATTTCTACATTTCACATTTTAGTTACTGTCGATGACACTTAACCCCACTTTTGCTATACTAATGGTAGTAATGCACTAAACAATTTTTATTTAAATAGAACATAAAATAATAACATGCAAAAAGCAGACAATTTCCCCTATCTATCACAATTTTTCTGCCTTTCTAACTATGCAACAAGAGGCATTACAAATTCATCCAAGATAGTCAATATCTTTCCCATGGGAATGAAACTTGTACCAACAGAGAAATTGACAATTCTCCATTCAGAATATGATGTAATACAATACGTCATTTAAAAGAGGAAAATCTTGGCTTTCAATTGGTTATACATAACAAAAAATCGTGAAAGGGAGGATGTGACAGGTGGGTATGGCAAGAGGGAGCCAATTTTCTATTTGATGGCTCTGTAACCAAACAGAATTGAAGACTATAAAAATTATGGTTTGTTTGAGCAATAACGATTTTATAGTGAGTAATTTACATTAAATTTTGTACTTATTGGAGGGATGGTGAATAAAATAGAGAAGAGTGGATGCCTAGATAAAATATGTCACATTTCTCACACCAGGGGAAATTCAGGATTTATTTAAATATTGCCATATAAAATTAAGAACTTATAACTTATTTACAATTAAAAATATGGATTATTAGCTATGATTTTATGCTATGCTAATGGTATACTATAAACAAAAAGTAGTTTAATTAAAATTTGAATGTAAGTCACTAAAATATTGTGACATGTGCAGTAAAAGTTGCCTGTGCAGAAAGAGTTAATGATGTCATTTATGACCAAATGAAATCCCCAATGGGTCCAATTTCTAAATTTTTGGGAGCCAAGGCACCTTGGCATTATATTTGAAAAAGTGTTATAACCAATGGTGTTATAATGAGGCAGTACTGTATAGTATAAAACATCAAAGAAAGCTATTGGCAATTTGTGAAAGAGATGATGTGAGAGGTATATGCATGTGAATTCAACCAATAAATTCATAACTGGAAAAATATTTTGTATGTTTTTAATTCAATAAAGTTTGACAGACACAACATAATGAAATAATGAAACACAATAATGAATCCTAGTTTGTATGGTCTAAATAACATACATCACTAATGAACATAAATATTACAATAATAAAATTACAATACCATTTTCAGAAACTACACCTAACTGATAAAAGCAGTCACAACCAATTTCTTAATGAAGCATGTAAGATTTGAAAACTCATTAAAAAAAGTTCTTTGATTCACATTATATGATTTAACAAGAAAAATAACAAGCTGAATGGTTACTAACTTACCCTGTAAAGGAAGCTTTCTTCAAAGGATGCTGGGTTGTCTACCCATTGGAACATAGGAGGTGACGACCCCATAACTTGCCATCTTCCGATAAGAAGAAGTGACCCCCCAGCTGCCAACACCACATGGCGTAACAAGAGTGACTGTAACCATTGCTAGAAGGTCAAAGAATTACAATTCACCAGAAAAAAAAATTACTTATGATGGCAAACATTCAAAAGTTATAATTTTCCTACACTGAAAATATATTTCCAACAGGTACTTACTTCACCTCACATACATAGCTATTCTCGTTCAGTGCTGCCCTCTATTTGCAAACTTTTTTTTGCATGCCACAAGCCATTCATTCCTACGTACCACCCGGTTCACATGGTTTAACTGATTCTCCCATGAAAATTGTCATGCGACAAACCTCCACAACTAGACATGCCCCACACACACACGTAACTCCCTCTATGCTATTCTACGTAACTATCACTTCGGCTGAAACCTAAGTACCGGTGGACAGTGGGAGGAAGGTTAGTATGTGTGAGCAGAAGTCAGTACCTGTGGGAAATTATAACTTATACATAGCTGGAATCCCACACTGAATAGGAAGAGGGACTGGTACGAGGGAGAGAATAGAAGCATCCTTT
>NW_013666610.1:164665-188783 GCF_000517525.1 Limulus polyphemus | reverse complement strand
GAGGGAGAGAATAGAAGCATCCTTTGAAAACATCCGAAGGACACCTTCCTGAAAAAACCCTCTAACAAGAGGATTATACATGAGAAACTGCATGACTTCTGTACCAGGTATAGTCTTTGCCCAGATGTGGAAATGTTGAGACAAATCCGGACAGAAAATTCTGAGGAGCACATCCCATTGGGAGAAAAAATTGTTGGACAGTGATCCTAACCACAATATAAAATAATTTCAATCTCCCTGATGAACAAAATGTGGGCAAAAAAAGGGATGTGCACAAGGTGTAGAGTGGCTAGAGAACCGACATCCACACAGGGATAGGATGAGGATCATACTGTTGGTAAGTCAACTGCATCCAAAACTTGACTGCCGGGAACCGATATCCAGGCAGGTGTAGGAAAGAGGATCATACCTTCATGACCCCAAGTTCAGTTGACCAGAGGGAGAAATTCCCACCACCGCTTGAGGAACAGGTCACATGTGAGCAGAGCAAAATACATAGATATCCCATTCAATCAAAACAGACCAGATCACCTCAAACACAGTAACATCCTCAGCATAAAAACATCAATGGTTAGCACAAAAGGAAAAAGCAGAGCAACCAACAAGTGCACCCACCACATCAGAGCAGTGCATTTGAGACGAAATGAGTGAGGTACCAGTTAACCCTGGAACATGTGCGAGGAGGTGATTAGCTAAGCTCTAAATCCAAAACTCAACCGCTGGGAAACCGTCTTCCATGCGGGGGTAGGATGAGGGATCCCAATCGATGGGATGAACTGCATATATGCCAACACCCCACATGTGAGAGTACATCATGTCGATTGGTTCAGCTCCAAATCCAAAACTCAACTACCAGGAACCAACATCAATGTGGAGGCAGGATGAGGAATCCCAATCGTCTCAACATGGTTCAGCTCTATATCCAAAACTCAACTGCTGGGAACCGACTTCCATGCGGGGGGTAGAGTGAGGGATCCCAATCATTATGACAGCTCACTCCAAAGTTATAACATCCCCTCTGAGAAGGATGCAGAGATGGAGCATCTTTTTGGAGGATTTCTGTCAACTACACCAGCAGAACACCACCATCCTACTCTCAAGTGAATAGAGTAATCATTGTTTATATTGTATATCTTACATTCAGGAGGATACCTCCCTGGTCCACCACCCCAACAGCTTGGATCTGGTAAGAACTCTCTTACTCCACTGGAAGAAACAGAGGAGAAAAACGTGGTGGAGAGTATGGAAGAACATTCACACCATGAAACACTTTTATGAAAAGCAGACGAAACCCAATTTATTCAATTCAAGGAATAGCAGAGATGGGCAGTAATCCCCTTCTGCTTTACCCACGAAGTCCATGGGTCAGTACAGTCTGAAATGGGGATATTTAGGAAGCAAGTATATTGCGAGGAATAACCTACAAGCGATCTTGCAGAAATCACGATCTCTAGCATATGTGATAGTAAAGAACAGTGTACATTTAATAGCCATGGAAATTATGAAAGTGAAGTTAACACAGCTGTTCAGTGCAGATTTGAGTACAAATCTAAGTGACTGAAGTATACCTGGACAGGCACCACTCACCATAGAGTGAGATCCAGATAAAAAAATGGAACAGGCACCTGAAAAATATATATATATAATGAAATAAAGAAACCTTACACAGTTACAGTCACACTGATGTCTGAAGAATGGCAACAGGTGGAAGATGATATCCCGATGAGGAAGAAACAGCAACATGATGCAAATAGTGAGAGATGAAAGTATGTGGAGTGGTCCACGTGCCCACTTGAACAATTTCCTCCAAAGAACAATGCAGATGAGGTACCAGGGAAAAAGTAAGGATCTAGAGACCATTCCATCAGATAAATTTTGTCTGGCAGGAAACATGATAAGCGACAAGGTTGAAAGCACCCAGAACATAACATGCAAGTAGATGAATACTGTGTGTGTGGGCCCAAAAATGAAGATCCAACGTTCAACAACAAAGGGGAATGGGTGCCTCCCTGGTGATTGATATATGCCACCACTGTAGAATTGTCTGTATGGATCATAAACAGATGATTGTGGGCAAGATGAAAAAATGATCCAAAGCCCAATGGACAGCAAGAAGCTCCAGGATATTGATATGGTAAGACTGTTTGGTCACAGACCATTGACCTGAAGCAACTTGCTGCTTGACCTTTGCCTCCCAGTCATGAAGTGTTCATGAAAAATGTGTAAATCTGGAAGAGGGGGAAGAAGTGGAACCCCCACCAAAGTGTGAGCCTTGTCCAACCACCAATGCAGATCACCTACAAGGGAAAAAGGAAGGGTAATAGAAATATACAAGGGACCCCATGCAAGGTTCCACTGATTGTAAAGAGTCCATGAACTCATATGAACACGATAAGTGCCATCATATAGGACCACATTCCCAAAAAAGTTTGGACCTTATGAGCAGTAATAAAGGGAGCAGTAAGGAGTTAATGACTGCCAGCTCCAACAAATGGAGTCAAAGAGGATTTCTCCAATTTAATCAACCAAATGTCCCGAGCCGCCTCCAAAAGAAGCAGACACGTGTGTCGGGTGGACTCCAGTTTGGAATGAACCAAGAGAAGCCAGTCGTTCATGTAATGGTGGAAGCACAACTCTCAAGCATGCATAAGTCCAGCAAGAGCCTAGACCAATCGACAAAAGACATATGGTACCATAGCAAGCCCGAAAGGTAGAGCAAAAAACTGATAAACCATCCCATGATGAACAAACTGAAGGTAGCATTTCGACTGCCGAAATATGGGAATATAGAGATATGCATTTGAGACATCAACCTTAGTCATCCATATACCTGGAGAAAAATCCCACCTGAGGGTGAAAAAACGACTCCATATTAAATCAAGGTAGCACCAAGAAGCAATTGAGGCATGATAGTTCAATCACAGGACCCAGTCTCCGGTTTCTTGGGGACAACAAACAGCCTAGAATAAAACCCTGGAGAAGGGAGAACCACAGGTTCGATGGAATTCTGAGAGAGAAAATCCTGTACTGCCTCAGACAGATGCTATGTGGTAGGATCCCGAGGCTATGGAAATGGAAACGGGTATCTGAGACAAAGGAGGAGGGGAGAGGAAGTTCATGACAAGTTCCTTGGATAAAACCTGAAAGACCCATAGATCCCTGGTAAAGTCTCACCATAGATGAACAAACTAAATAAACAAGCCCCACCAGACCGGAACACACATGGTAATCACTGATACTGTTGGCGGCATGGCACTCAGCCTTGGATAAAATAACAAAAAGAAGATCTTCTAGTGGAAGGAACAGGTAAGGGTTAGTAAGGATTAGGATGGTTAACAGAAATAGGGGATGTTCGAGGTTCTTTGCGAGAAAAACGATCAACCAACGAGGAAAGAGTCAACTGCTGTCTCAAAGATTCCATTCAGGATTCCAAAGTTGCTAGAAGATCTCCAAACACCGATCGATGGAGAAAAGGGGCCAGGCATAAGGCCCTAAGATAAGGAGATGGCAACAAACATGGGACAAAAACACATCTCTCCCAAAAAGATCCCAACAACATTGGAACCATGTGTGTAAAGAAAGAGCAGAAGACAACAAATGTGCCAACAAGGATGTAATTAGGGCAATTGTATCCCCCGAAAAACTCTCAGGATCTCAGTGGATTACTTTGGAGAGGAGGTGTATGGTGGACAAGTACCGTAAGATAGACGTGAGGATAAGACAAATGCAAAAAAACTGAGCTTTGAGACAAAAAACAGGACAATCATGGTCCACCCTCAAAATTGGTAAAATGGATTCCAGTTGCTCAGAGTCAAGGGACGGAAAATTGGCCTGACGGTAGGCTAAACCAAACCTCATGTAACTGAGATACAAAACACTCAGCATGAACCTCGATATCAGATGGTGGAAACACAAAATACTGAGAGGAAAGAGTACCATATAACAGGGAAGGAAGAGGATTATAGGAAATTGGGGAGAGGGATAAAACAGAACATACCTGGGAAATCATGTCCAAAAAAGCCATATTAAGCCTAACAGAGCCCACAGTAGCAACTTGGGAAGACAAAGCAAATTCAGGTGGAGGAAAAAAGCTGTCAAATGCTTTGTCATCCTGAACAAATTTAACTTGTTTAAGAGGAAGTTGGGCAACATCATGAGAAAAAGGTTGGCTCAAATAACTATCAATCTCTCATCAAATAATTGCCGATAATTCTAAAGTCAAGTTCTCCCCACCTGAAGCCTGAGTAAATGTACTGGTAGAAGGTGCAATTTCGAACAAGATAGCTTGCACTTCAGAATTCATAATGCAAATGAAACCAAATACAACTGTGTTAGTAAAGAAATAAAAGCACAGAAAAAGTTTCGTAACTGGGTAAAAAATTAAATAATATCATGACTGAATGAGATACAAATGAAAACTATTTAAAATAAGTAGGAAACTTGAAAAATAATCAATAAAAAAATTCAAAATCTGAAGAGAGAAATAAATAAAATGTCTGAACGTGAGCACAGCCGAACAAGAAGCGATAGGTAGAATAGCATAAAAGGAATCACGTGTGTAGGGGGCACGTCTATTGGTGGAGGTTTGTCGCATGATAATTTGCATGTGAGAACTAGTTAAGCCATGTGAACTGAGGGGTACGAGGGAGTGAAAGGAATGTGGCATGTAAAGAAAACTTTGCAAATAGAGGCAGCACAGAACAAGAATAGTATGTGAGTGAAAGTAAGGTACCTTGTATGAAATTACTATGACTTTTTAACTACCAATAGCTTTTAACCTCATTTATGTTTTGTGCTTGAAAGAAATATTTTCCAAAGAGATGATGATACAAAACAAAAACAAACAGTTTACCTAAACTTCCATAATAAAGTTTAATAATATATACCATTTCACAAGTTGAATTTTGTTTAACTACCATATTTTGATAAAGAGACAGTTAAGTACATATAAATCTGTAATTTTGGTAACTACAACCATCACTACTAAAACTAGTGATGACTACAGTAGCTTATAGTGTTAGAATTACAAAATTACCAAAGATGCTTTACATTTCCTTTTTATTATCAATCAGTAACTATTTTCACTTTCTACAACTAGAACAAATTGACTGATCCAAATAATGCAAAACTACACAATAAATTATGAATAAAAATAATCATTTCATTATACTCTATGATTCCTAAAGTACACTTCTTAAGACATTGGCAGTGAAACAGAAAAAGAAAGTTACTTAAATACATTTAGGTTAGATGTATGAACTGTACTTCCATGTAACTATTCAGTTAGTGTAATGATGTAAACAGAAAATTGATGTAGTGGTACAGCATGGTTCTTTTGCAATCAAGATTACACTGTTGGCAATGAAAACTTATAATGAACAGTACTTTTTTATGTTTGTTTGAACAACATAGGTACAGTCATCAACAGATTAAACGTGCAACACTAAAAACTTCCAGATATTTCAACTGATATTTTAGATATTTAGAAAACTTGGGCCCATTTGTATAATGTACAATAAATATAAGTCTGTTTTGAAAAAATTCAAATAACTACACCTTAAATGAGAAAGTCTTATAATATATTATAATTGATGCTTATAGTCAACAATGGTTAATACATAAGCAAAAAACAACAATTATGTAAACTATTGATGTTCTTACTTTGCTGTGTATGCCATTTGTATTCATGTGCAACTTAAACATTAATACAATACACTAATTCCTATTTTTTCCCTTCAAATGAGGTTCTCATCGCCAATAAATCTATGCAATATTTTTTTCCAGTTTTATTACATTGCAGTGATATGATATTGCTGTACAACATAAGAAATTTAAGTTAACATAAAGCAATTAATCTATATTAACAAACACATTTTTTTAAGAAACTGAGAAAAATTTATTAAAACTGAAAAGAAACCACTGAATATCACATTATTTTTCAAAAATTTCAAAAGCAAAAAAATAAATAAATAAAAAATCACCCTTACTTTTGAAGACGATGAAGATTCTTGTAACACAGATGATGGACGTAAAAGACAAAGGATGTCCACATTACAGACAACAATAATATCATAGGCACTACAAATACCCTGAAAAAAAATCATGTAAAAAAGGTTGTTTTTCACAGTCTTTACAATAATAAAAGTAAAAATAATTAGCTAAGCATAAACCTAACTATCAATGTTGATTTTTTACTTATCATAAAATGTTTATTAGGTAAAACAATAGAAGCATTATCTTAAGTTTTATAACTGTACTGAATTAGATATATTTCTCCAAAAGGTAAAGAAAATTTAGAAACCAAAATCATTAATGCTTTTACCTTGATGTAAATGAAATATTTTCCATAATTGAGAAAAGCTTTTCATAGTTTGCTTGTTACTCATAATCAAGACTATTTATTGTTAACTGTAATTATTATTGTAGAATTTTAGCAGCTATTCTGGTAGAAGTTATTACATAATACGAAAAGTGAACAAAATGTTTTTTATAAAACTGTTGAGACCCCTCAACAGGAAATCTTGCACAGAATAAAAAAAAAAAAATAACTACTGAAAGTAAAAATACTATGGATTTATTTTTTTATGTTTGCTTAAAAACAGTAATTTAAACAAAATTGTAAGAAAAAAAGAATAAACTATTATATTCCAACTTACAATTACTGTTACTCCTTGCTCCTTGCAAAGCATTGCACTGCCTGCAAGAACTAGACTCCATCCTATCCAAAGAGGTGAAAACTGGGAGGGTGGATCATTGAGATGGTGATGGCCTTAGAGAAACAAACCAGCCTGTAGTTTTATCATATTAAAAACTAACACAGCAATCATACCAGCCTGTAGTTTTATCATATTAAAAACTAACATAGCGATCATACCAGCCTGTGGTTTTATCATATTAAAAACTAACATAGCGATCACACCAGCCTGTAGTTTTATCATATTAAAAACTAACAAAGCGATCACACCAGCCTAGTGTGACTCATGTGACTCACTTTCTCTAGGTATCTTCTCATCTCTATTTTTTCCACCATCCCCTAAGGAACTACAAAATTAAACATAAATTACTCACTATAAAATCATCATTGCTCAAACAAACCATATTTTTTATAGCCTTCAATTTTGTTTGGTTACAGAGCTATTAACTAGAAAATCAGACCCCTCCTGCCACATCCTCTCTTTCAGGAATTGTTAATAGTTCTCTCTTACATTTTATATTACCTATAACCAATAAAAAGTCAAGGTTTTCATCTATCAAATGACATTCTATAACGTTGTGTTTTGAACACAGAATAGTCAATTTCACTTCTAATTGAACTTTGGTTCCCATAGAAATCACAACAGCTAGCTTGGATGAACTTGTAACGACTCTTGTCGCATAGTTAGAAAGCCAGAAAATTTGTGATTGTTAGAGGAAATTGTCTGCTTTTTGCATGTAATTAGTCTATGTTCTTTGGTGCATTATATAATTAAATAAAAATTACTTAATGCACAACTACCATTAGTATAGAAAAAAGCAGTGTTAACTGTCTTCGACAATCAACTGCAAGAAAAAAGATTTGGTAAGTAATATACTTCTTGTTTTTCATGTTTATTCTTTATTATTATAAAAGTAACTAAAATGTAAAAACAGATATCTCTTTAGGTCAGTTAAGGTTAAATTAGGTAAAATAAACAATAATAATAATAATAATATAATAAAATATTTCATGAGGCACATAAGTGAGCAGCTTGGAGTAACTTGTGGGTAATGTAATTCAGTAGCATAACGACGTTCCCCAAGTGATTTACAATTTATAATAGTATGAATAGTAGTTAGACAAAAAGGGCAATAAAACAATAAAATTTAATTACAAATAGATGTATACTGTTACAAGTTCAAAGCTATCTAAGATAAATGAACATAGTTTCATGCTACATTTGAAGTCATTCTAGAAAGAAAAGGAGGGTAATTTAGATTTTTTTATGGGGGGTTATGAGGACAGTCAAATTGACCAATCTTGAATAGCGATAGGGTAAGAAAATAACAGATAAAATACAAAGTTTTATAGATTACACAAATAAAATTTCAGATCTTTGAGATTGAGAAAAGTATTTTTAATCATAACATGAAAATCATTTTGCACACAGAATATTCAAAACAAATACTCGATATATTTATGCATAAGTCTTTTTTTAGTTTATTAAAAATACTTGACTGGAAAATATGATTTTTTGTATGTGAAAAGCTTATAATGTTTACTATAAGACTGCCAAATTTTGTGAAGATACACACACTATATCAAAAGTTAGTAGTATCAAATCTATAAAGGCTTTATACGAGTACAAAAAGGTCATGTGGTTGGTCAAATTGACTGAGCCCGTGTGGAAAGAGTTAATCAATTACATTTACCTAATCAATTATTCTCCCACAAAACTTGGATAGTTAGAATAACTGAAATTAATAATAATCAGAAATACTAATTTTGATTTGCTTATTTTCATGATATTAATCAATTTAATTGCAATATTATGTGACACTAATCAATGCTCATCAGTAATCAGTTAGATCAATTAACTGAGGTAATCACCTTACTCTAAACATCATAATAAATTTACAAAATGTTCAACACAGGGAATAAACACTTCAGCTGCAGTGAAAGGATTAATACTAAAACATACCACTTTTTGGGAAGCAAGTGGGGTAAACTGGAGATCTTTTTTTACACATCTTTCTGTTCAGTGTCACTTGCCAGTAGGAACAGAATACATATACAAATTGCAACAAAACTTCTTTCTGTTGGATGCAGAAGCCAACAACGTAATTCTCTTCACATCAGTTTGTTTTCTTGTTTCTCAGTTTGTTTTTCTTGTTAAGCACAAAGCTACATAATAGGCTATCTGTGCTATGCTCATCACAGGTATTAAAACCCTGACTCTAGAGTTATAAATCTTCAGTAATATAAACAGTATTTTAAACCCTGACTTTAGGTAATGAACACTACTCTCTGATGAGATGGTCTGACAGAAAAAGAGTAACTGAAATATTTTTGTAGACAAAAAGTACTTGTACTTACCTCCAGAGGATGTGATTTTCTTAAAACAAATATTTAGAACTGTTATTTTGGTAATTAAAGCATTGACTAGGTACAATAAACTTTTTAATAATTTATGATCTATCTTTTTTCAATATTTAATGACTTCCTTCAAAAAAAGATTTGTAGAAACTATAAAACAACTAATTCAGTGGTCATCTAAAACTGTTACTCATAAATTTAGAAAATAACTTCAGCCCAAATCCTAGAAGTGAAGAAGGAGTAGGGAAAAACCACAACCATCCACGTATTATGATAATAATGTTGTTTTTGGCACTGTATCAATGATAAACAAAAACAATTTATATACTCACTCTCAACTGACTTTGTGTAAGCCAGGAAAGACAGGATGAAAAACAAAGCACAAAGCAAATCAGCTCTTCCTACAACTCCTGCAACCTATGCAAGAGAATGTAATTATTACATTGAGTATAAATATGGTACATGTTGGTGTACTTATAGCTTAATATTCCAACAACATAATAACATCAACAACAAAATGATGCATCTTAATCAAGTATGTGTGTGTATATATATATATATATATGTATGTACATAGACTAAATACAATTAGCCATAAATATGTGTATATATATATGTATGTACATAGACTAAATACAATTAGCCATAAAAAACAAAGACAAAAAAGTAAATCACAAAATAGTATTAAATGATCAAATTTCCTCTAAGGAAAAGTTAAACACTTAAGTACACTTATTACAGATTTGATATTGCACATTAATACTGCTAATTGTTTTTGTGGTGACTACACAACATTAGCTTACTTTCCTTTATTATATCTAACAAAATTTTACAATTTTTATACTTATGTTCTATATTTTATGTATCAACTGATGTAATAATGTTGTCACGTACTATTAAAACACGAATAGCAAAATATTTTCAGGATATATTTACTAAGCAGCACTTTGCTGAAAGTCTGACTTCACCTGGTATGATAATAAAGCAATCATGACCTAGTCATGCACACAAATAGGTATTCTTTCTTTTCTGTTTTGTTACCTCAGCATTTTTTGTGTAGAGTGAATGGTAGTTAACATTTGCAATATTAGTAGTCATATATAATGGAAAACTCAACATTACAAGGAAAGTTTAGTATGTTTTGTTTTTTGCCGAGATTCAACACTGAACTATAATTTGGAGAGAATAATTTAGGTGACCATAAGCACTAAAACAATTACAGGATAATCAATATTTGTAATATTATAGCTATAGCAAGGCAAAGGCATTGTTATAAAATAATTTCAATCACCACCCCCCTCTCAGTTCACTGTTATGCAAATCAGGCAAACTATATGCAAGTGACTGGTCATTCAATCTATACTACATATAGTAGTCTCATTAAATATTGTCTCAGTTGCCCTTTGAAGTAAATTGCATGGTTTAAATTGCTCCAAATTGTTCATGAATCATGGCTATTATATTCATTGGACAGTCATTTAACAAATGAAATCCACCCAATAACAGCAAGCTGTTATGAAATGACTATAAGTGTTTCAAACTTTTTGGCAGAATGCATAACTGTTTCCAAACCAATGATACAGTTCTCAGACATAAAACTTGGCAGACAATAATCAAAAATCAACATTTTCTTAAATCGAACATGTATTTCCAACAATACTTACTACTCCTCACACTTACAGCAATTACTCGACTGCCAGAGTTTCTTCCTTTGCCTATCTAAGCATTGGTCCGATTTTTTCTCACTTGCTCCAGTCTTTTATACCCCACTTAATTGCCCTTGGCAATTTTTATCTTATGACTCTCTCCACCTACGTCAATGCGCCCTCTATACTGACACTGTATATAAGCACCTCATTCAGATAATGTTATCACTTTTTTCGAGACTGACCCAATCCCAGCCTCTTAGTGGGGAGGAAGGGTGGGAGTGAAGGTAAGTATTATTGAAAATACATTTTTGATTTAAGAAAATGTTAACTTCCAAAACATACTTACCTCTACTCACACTTACAACTAGAATCCCATATTGACAAGGTTGAGGGGCCAGTGAGGGCTTTATCAATACAGAAAATGTCTGCATAGATCATGGGTGTGACAATAGAAGATTGGCACCCTAATGGGGGAACCGCACTACAATCAGAACTGGTATGCTCTTCACCCAGAACTTAATTCATGTACTGTGTGTGAAATTTTACATGATTTGTCATCACTATTGGCAAGGCCACCAACCAGACACCCAAGGTTCCACTACTTGGGGTTAGAATTAAGGGGTATTGGTCCCTATATTCAGTCTGGAATTATGAACATTCATCCTCACTCGCTAACTGTGTGGACAAGGTACATTCAACTTACCCCCAGAATTATGAGAAGGATGTAAAAAATTGTGCTTAACCAAGGACCCAGGATGGGACCACCCTGTGTTTGGAATTATGAGGAAATAGTGGACCCTCTTCCAAGAACAATGCACTGAATCTATATTGTTCAAAGAGAAGGGCTATCCACACCCGGACTCAGAATGACAGGATCATGTATGCCTTACTCAACCTGATGAAAAAGAACTCATCCAGTCTGGAATTATGAACATTCATCCTCACTCCCCAACTGTGTGGGTAAGGTAAATTCCACTTGCCCTCGAAATTATGGGGAGGACGTGGAACAAACTGTGTTCAACCAAGGACCCAGGAAGGGAACACTCTGCATTTGGAATCATGAGGAGTCAATGGGCCCTCTTCCATGAACAATGTACTAAACCAATATTGATCAAAAAGAAGGACCACACTCAACCCAACTGGATAGTCGAGTGTCAAATCTGAACCGGTATTACAAGTAGGCTCCAGTGTAGGCTTTTTTTTTTACAAGTAGACAAAAAAATCAAAGACAGCCTTTTCTACAGTGGCTTCCTTTTTGTTTATTTTATTTAAAGACTGTGTTTATTACAGATGATTGGAACAACACTTAGTTAGGTAAGTTTGTTTTCTTAGATCAAAGCAATATTAGGCTATCTGCTATGTCCACTATAGGGAATGGAACCCAGGAGCACTGAGAAACCAACAGACTAAAAGAAGGTGCGGGGAAACAGCAAATCTAAATTATCTCCAGAATGTTGAGGATTGCCCTCAATTGTATCCTTAGAGCCCCTGGAGGAACACCATGTAACCAAATATATGTCTCCATCTCATTACAAATAAAATCACTGCCAGTCTCAACTGAGAGTGACCCCTCCTGGATTTTTGTGTTATGCTAGATGTCACAGGTGGGATAGAAGAGACCTGCCTCTGTGCCGGAAATAATAACCCGGGAATTCATTACCACAAGTCAGATTGCCAATCAGAATTTTTTTTTAAAATCAACTAGGTAACATGGAGAATGCTCAAAGTTTCTCTTTACGATCATAGCACTGGGAAACCCATTAGTGACGCTTTTTCGAGAAAAAGTGATACCATTATCTGAATGAGGTACAGATATACAGTACTAGGATAGAGGGTGCGGGTGTGCATTGACATAGGTGGAGAGTGTCATGAGAGAAATATCGCCAAAGGCAATTAAGTGGGATATAAAAGACTGGAGCAAGTAAGACTAATAACTGTAAATGTGAGAGAAGGTAAGCATGTTTTGGAACACAAGCAGATGACCACTACCTGTCAATACTAGTTAACTTCAATCATAGTGTACTTTCTCTGAGATTGAATCAAATGTTTGCTGCCATAGATGGTTTGAAATAGGTTTATAAGATTGGACTGTTTGTCTGATGTTCAAAGCACATTCTACTCACAATTTTTTTTTTTTAAATCATATACAAATGTGCCAAAAACATGTTCAGTATACCATACATGTGTGCAGTCACACTTCAACTTCATATAGAAGCTTTTTAGAGAAGAATATGGAACCATATCCAACCTGATTTTCAAACAAGGATGTGCCAGTAATAGAACTATGATGTAGGTAGAAATAATTACTAATGGATATACCGAGATCTATATCCTGCCGAATAGTACTGTTAATACCCATACATAATAAGAACTGCATCCCATAGGTCTTTCATAAAAATTTACACATGTGAATTCCACAGGTGCTGAAAGAAGAAACTAAACAACATTACTATGTTCAAGAGATTTGTTTTAGTTCTGATTTTTTTTCTCTTTGTTTTCTCCAAGATCCTCATCAGAATCATCTAAGTTGACACAGACTTTACATCAGATGAAGTTCACATAAGTTCTTCCTCTCTTACAGTTTTGTATCCAATAATCTCCAATTTCTTGAAATCATGAAATATTTTCAATTTGAATTTTTTTATCTTTATCTGCCATCTTCTCCATTTGTTTCATGAATGATCACAATGAATTAAATATTTATTAATAAGCTGCTCAACACATTTATTAGATAACATGTTTCCACTTTCGTCAGGAATACTTAAAAATGTAATGTGACATGTGCCTGAATAATGAATATGGCCTTTCACACATGCAACAAATAGCATATGTAACTAAAATTACACGTGTGACAGCACACCTCAAATGGAAAGGACTGATCCTGTGACACACTGTATTGCCATATGCTGGTAAAACTGGCCCTGACTTAAGCTTACAGACGATAATGCCAGATCTCACCCAGCTAAACTGGTTGACACATTTTTGAAGAAGAGTGAACTGGCCAAAGAGAATGTCTTTCGCACTCATTGGACACAAGTCTATCGAGTACATATGATGTGCTGTCTGGAGATACATAAATGACTGTAAAGTGAGTAAGAACACTTCAGGATTTTATCAATGCATTGATTTTAAGCATACAAAATTAGAACCAGGCTGCCCTGTTTTTGGTGACCATATTCCACATGACCTGTAAAGACAGAGTTTCTTTTAAGCAATTTGAATTTACAAGTGTAGGCTGAAAAATCAATAATTTACATTTTATATCATGTGAATAATCATCAGATGCCTGAGTTACAAGAAAAATAGCAGGGAATGGCAATAACATTAATTTAAAATAGTAGTTATTCTTTAACTGTTTTGTACAATGCACTTTTTAGTTTTATAAGCCTTCTTTCTGAAGATATATGCCTAGACTTATTCCTTCTCATCATTACTGAATAATTGTATTTATATACAACTAGTAAGTATTCATAAAATAGTCATGTATACTTTTCAGTAAATAATAAATAAAACTCCATAACACCAGCAATGATCTATTTATATTTAAAAATGACAAATCTGTTACTCTAAACATAGCTTGGGATTAATGAAGTAGTTACAGTACAATGTTTTGTTGTTTTTCTGATTGTCTATGAATCTTCAATAAATGTAAGATGAAGTGCTAATTTAACTCATTTTTGTATCAAAATTTCCAAATATATGTTCAGTCACGAATGAAGCTTTAAGAAATTTACAATAATTTTTTTTTGGAGTTGCAGAACCAAATTATCAAATTGGCTAAACTGGGTTATTCAACTAAGTGTCCTTAACATTCATCTAATAGTTTGGTTCATATAAGGATTTTGTCAGTGTTAGAAAGATTCCCTTATCCAAATGAATCATGCAGAGGATTTTACTTTTTTATATTTTTTATTTTGCTGCTGCTGCTACTAAGATGTTTGTTAAAAACTTTTTATTTGCTTACTGTCAGATGATCTAACAGGCCCAGTGTAATGCACTAGTATGAACAGGACTAAGATCAGATTAATCTTTTTCTTTACTATGAGGGTTCTATTCTTGCTAAATATTGAATAATTATTATTGACCCAAGGGCAGACTGTTGGTAAGGCCATTAAGCATAAAGTCAAAATTGGAATTTATTTAAACTACCAGATAGGTTATTTGTCTTAAGAGAAACCAACAGGGAACGGAATATATTTATGAGTATCTAAATAAGAGACAAAAGTAAACAAATCTAATTTTAAAATAATTCAGCTTAACATTAGAAATATTTTGCAATTATTAATCAACAAAATACACTCTTTGAAAATGATAAAAAAAAGTTTATATTGCATCTGAATGAACAGAAATAATTAAAACCTGTTACTTGGCAGGTAATAATAATAATAAACAAAATTTTCAAACTCACACTCTCAGTATGAATAGGATGAACAGCATATCATAAAACATATATTTATGAGTATCTAAATAAGAGACAAAAGTATGCAAAGCTAATTTTAAAATAATTCAGCTTAACATTAGAAATATTTTGCAATTATTAATCAACAAAATACACTCTTTAGAAAATGAATAAAAAAAAAGTTTATATTGCATCTAAATGAACAGAAATAATTAAAACCTGTTACTTGGCAGGTAATAATAATAAACAAAATTTTCAAACTCACACTCTCAGTATGAATAGGATGAACAGCATATAATAAGGCACAGAGAAAGGATGCACGAGGAGCTCTGTCTCCAGATAAACAAGACTGAAAGAAGACAGCAAAGAGTTGAAAAGACAACATGGAGACAACACCATGTAGAACAATATTAATGAGATGAAATCCAAATGGGTGTAAGCCTCCACTGAAAGCACAGTTCCACCTGATATGTAAAAACAAACAATGATATAAAATTTACAAGAAAAATAAATCTAGACAAATAAAATATCACCTTTTCTAACCAAGTAAAATTATTTACAAAAATTTAAATACTTCAAATGACTCCTCACCCCAGTTGCAGCTTAAATATTATGGATAAAAAGTCCTTTAATTAAGAAAATTTATGCATTCATATATAATGAATGGCTTTAAACTATACTGACATAAAAGTTTAAAACAATTTCCATATGCTGTACCAAATCTAATTTGCACAAAAACAAACTATAAAAGCCAAACAAGTACTTTACAAGACCAGTTTCAATTTATTTGTGACTCACAGTTGTTAACAAACAATTACTCTTGTTCTTAAACTAAGCCTGAAGTAAGTATGCGAATATACAGAACCAAAAAGATTCATGATATTAGTTTATGAAGTATTTCTTATTCTGAATACTTTTCTAACTGCAACAAGAATCAGATAAAATGCATACTGTTCATGCAGTTACCATGTAGGGCAGTTAATAAAGTTATTATAGATATTAATAAGTTTTTGTTACTTCTGATACCCTACAAACATATACACAACCACAACTAAAACTTTTTGTTCCAGATAGTTTTCTTGTTGCTGTTAATAACAGAAACTTAAAACACTGTAATGAATACAATTAATTTTAATCCCTAGTTAAAACTAGTAGGTTTGTCAAAAACACATACACAAGGCTCACTTATAACATCTAAAGAATGCTATCTTTATACATGAAATTATTCCACCTGATAAAATCTAAATTGTTACAAATCCTTCTGATGTAAAAGTACATCCTGAAGTGAGTTTGTTATACCTATAGAGCAACTGCTTTATTAATATATCAAATTCAGTGACATCATTAGCTGATCAAGGTCTTTCACAGACTACAGAATATTCATGATCCCCTGTTTGCCTTAGGCTAAAACATCAGTCAGATCTAACTCTTACTTGATGGATATAAAAGGAAGTAGGGGATGAGAATTGTGTTGCTGAAAGTACTTATTTCAAATTTTACTACAAAAAATATAACATTTAAATAAAATGTTACCTCTTGAACCATATAATACAAAAGTACCCATAATAAGAAATAGGAAAGGACAGAATGAATGGAAAGACAGAAATGAAACAAACATGCACTAAACAACCCTAAAGTCAACTGCAGGAGACACTTGAGAATTAATGTACATGGAGGACAAGTGAAGCACAAATGATGTGAAAAACTATTTTGCCCAAACAGTTTAAGCCAAAAACCATGTCTAAAGGGTTAAATGTACAACTATCTCAACTACCTTGGACACAAACATCTTGGAGATAAAATAATAATGTGAATCTGGTTTATGCTAATATATATATAATTTTAAAATATTCTATATAATTTTACTTTACAAAGACAGAGAAAACTAAACAAGAATGCAAAAGTATCCAACAACTAAAGTGACATGCAATGTAAAAGCATTTCAGCTTACCCAAGGAAAGTACAAAAAGATGAAGAAATTAACACAATACAAGGAAAAGAAGAAGACAAAAAAGGCAAACCTCTACTGAGAAAATTTCTGTCAAAGAACCCCTGCTGCATAAGCACGGCATTATTTGTTTCACTGTGAAGACAGAGAAAATAACTGGCAAAAAAAAAGGGGGATCCAATGAGGATAACTTCCCGAAAAAGAACACAACAAATAACAGAAAAGAATATCCAAAGATCAGAACAACCTGAAACAGCCCAAAATAAAACAGACAATGAATAACTGGATGAGAAACTATCAGATGGAATATAAGGCTGTTCATATATGCAAAAAAATACATAGTACATACAAAGCAATTTGACTATAAGTCATTGCAAACAAAACTGGAACAGTATACAATCCTACAGGAAAATAACAGGTTTACTAAACATTCACTCTACTAGTTACAAAGAAGTTTACAATACACACAGTGTAATGTGGGATATACTAGCACCATTAACTCCAATTTGAATAACTGACCATCCCTGTCCCAAACTAATGAATCACAGAAAAAAAGAAACAACAAAGAGACAGTTATTTATTCCATGATGATTTTGAGACTTCTTTGAATGCAAAATTTGAAAGAGTTCAATGTAACTATACAGATTATATACAAAGTCCATCTATTTAATCTGAGCATAGGGTAAGGAGAGACAATAATGCTGTGAAAGTTTTTGAGACCATTATGCATAAACTTCTTGCCTTTAACAATTCTCAATTCAATTGAAAAAATTATGTTGGAGATGAAAAAGCAAACATCTGTCAATTTTTAGACAATGTTTATTTTCTAAAAAAACATTGATGTTAATGTTAAAAAAAAAAAAGTTAGTGTGCTTCACATATATGTACCTGAAGGTAAGGGTTGTCAATGGACGATATGATTTATGACTTGTGTTGAAGGTTAATTTCATCCCCCAGAAATCATTCCTAAAGATGTTTAGTACAGGTGTCTCTGGAAGTAAGTCACTGTTGTTCAAAATAGCTTCTGAATCATCAAATACAAAGTCTCCAGTAACACTTATACAAAATGATGCAACTGCCACTAGAAAGATCAACCAGTAAGACTTCAGGAGTACGAGTTCTGGAACAGGAATCCAAACATCCCATGGTATTTTTCTATGATGTGGGCTGTCATTCAGAAGATAATATGGCTTTGTTCCATTTCTGGAATACACCAACTTCGTATTGTTCCTGTTGTAATCCATGTTTACTGTTTAAGTTTTCAGAAGCATTAGCAAATTATGTTTCATTTCTTTTCTCAATCTTCTTAACCAGGACCTGAAACTATAATAAAAATTTATTCAAATAAGAACACTAATCAACCACCAAAACCTACCTTGAGTTGTCAACAGAACACTAGTTTACATTTCAAAATTGTTTCTGCTTACCATACAATAAGTGCACTTGTATTTCCAAAGACTATGAATTTTTTTGTTTTTGTTAAGCAAATCTACTTTGCCAACTCTATCTTTCAATGAAAAAATGTATATTGATTATTAAGGAATTTAAGCAATTTCCTTGTAAGATATTGTTTGATTTCTGGAGTAAAGTTAGATAAAATAAAACTAGTTTCAGATTGCCTTTTTTCTTTTATGTTTTTGATCCTGTCATTTCTGAAACACTATTCAGCTCTCTACACCACAAAGAGTTATTACCATACACACTGTGCCTTTTAATTTCCAGCGCATGCCACAAACCTTATACAAAGTTCCAACCCTTGCATGTGTTAAAATATGTTGCACCAGTATATGATGTAAACACCATTAGACTATAGCTCTCCACCATTAGGAGGATGACACATTTTCCATATGCAGTAATCTCATAGGCACTAGCACGTAAATACAGGTTCATTCTTTCCTCAGCACAGTTAGTTTTCAGTGATTTGTTTTCATTAGATTTACCAACATTTTTACACTTATTGTTTTAACCTTTCATTACTATTTGTCATGTAGTCTTTCATTCCTTGATTTTTTTACTTTTTGAAATAATGATGCTAACTTTTAAATTTACCAGTTAGGACACTTTCATTTGAATTATCTTCAGTTTGATTTTCTTTTAATTGACTTGTCTTTATACTTAAGTGTCAGTTATGTAATGAATACAGATGCTCTTATCAAGTGTTTATTTTTCTACTTTTCACCATTAGTTACAACTCAAATCACAAATGCCTTAATGATTAAAGACTACTGCCAGCCTGCAAGTTTTGTGCTATCTATTTATAAATCATACAAAATAAGCATTTTTACATTTATTGTTTTAACCTTTCATTACTATTTGTCATGTACTCTTTCATTCCTTGATTTTTTTTACTTTTTGCTTTTAATTGACTTGTCTTTATACTTAAGTGTCAGTTATGTAATGAATACAAATGCTCTTATCAAGTGTTTATTTTTCTACTTTTCACTATTAGTTACAACAACTCAAATCACAAATGCCTTAATAATTAAAGACTACTGTCAGCCTGCAAGTTTTGTGCTATCTATTTATAAATCATACAAAACAAGCATCAACTACATCTGCCTATGATTATTTTATTAGATACTATTATATAAATCATATCTGTTACTAATGTACAATGACAGTATGACCCCTTTAAAAATAAATGACACTAAAATGTGTAGAAGAACAATAATTCCTGACAGTGACAGCAACCTCTGTCCAGGTACATATGCTGTTGGAGAATGATTTCTTTTCAGGATGAAATCAGGTCATAAGTCTAAAAGAAAAATACATGAATATTCCTCTTAATATAGTCTCGTAACTTAAGTTATAAGACATAACAATAGCAAAACCGTTACAGAATAAATATCTTAAAAATAAAGAAAATATTCACACAAATAATGGGTCCCTCACATTGTTTTAATCCACTATCAGTATCCTTCTCTCACAAGACGTTAAATGCAGTGAGAGTCAGCAATGGGAATCAGTGCTAAACAAAATACCAACCTTGAAAACTAAAATAATGTGCAGAACCAAGAAGTTATCAACGAGGAGTGTCACTTGCTGGCCTAAATACAATGACAAGCATAATAAAAATTTACATCACACTCTTTAGTTTCAATAGTAAACGGGTGTATACTTACAGGGCTGAAATCAAACACACACATACAACATTTAACTTTGTACAAATCCTTTCTCGTGTGTTTGACAAAGCAAAAACAGTCGCCATGTATATAGAAAATGTGAGATAGTACGGAATAAGAAGGCTTAGCATCATCATATCATTACAGAAAATAACTTACCCAATTTTCGAAGTAATAATGATCTTAATTATAAAATAATATTTTATTTTATATTTACAGTTACTCACTCAGTTGATGAAATGCTTGATCCTTTCCTTTAGAAATACAGCTGTCAAAACGTACTGCTGAAATTTATTACAATTCATTTATCAAAGTTTCGTACCTATGCATAACGCCCTCTATATAAAATTCCACTACTTCATTTCATTCATAAGTTAATAATCACTTCGAAATTAAATATTTATAAACACATTTAAGAATGTATGAAATTCAAATTATTAAAAGCATCTCTTTCAGTATGCTCATACTAAGTACTAAAAAATTCTCAAAGAAGAGAAGTAATTAAGATATATGATCTCATATTGGGCAATCAACCGCATCTTAAAATATATGGGCACGGTATGGCTAAACTGAAGACTTTTGTTTTAATCGACGAAATCGTATGTCATTATTTTAACCCCCTGTGCTAATCAAGAATTTCTTATTCTAGCTTGTTTGATTGTTTCGAATACTCATGCAAAGCTACTCAAAAGGCTATATTTTGAACTGACAGACTAAAAAAAAAAAGGCAGCTAGGCAGCACCACCCACGCCAAATCTTTGGCTACTCTGATAAAAAAAAAGAAAAGAAAAGAAAGTGGGATTTGACGGTCATTGTTATAACGTATTCACAGCCCCAGTCCATTCTAACACAATTATAGTGTTAGACAATGATTTTATTTCTAAGAAATTATGAGTGAAAGCAAATAATAATATATATTACGAAATACCAACCAAATTACATATGTTATATTCAACGATGTTGAAGTATTTTGCCAAATACTAGGGCTTGTCAAGCAGGCTGGGCTGAGATTCGGCAGACACAATAGTGGCTCAGGCGTTATTTATATCACTAACTTTTTTTTAGGATGAATGACTGCTATGGTGTGAACTAGATTAAGTTAGTAAATTGCAATTCCTAATATTTTTATTTAAGTCATTCAGAAATCAAATTTTTAGAGAGTAAGGATTAATAACGCAATATTATTTATATATTTATTCTGGCTGCATTAACCCCCATCCGCCCAAGGGGGTCTTTTTAGACCCCTTACTTATATCATCAGTGATCCTTAACATTTGTTTTTCTTTTTTAGGTGTGACCTTCTGTTCGATAGACTGTTTGTTTGTAGTTAAGCACAAAGTTACACGAAGGGCTATCTGTGCTCTGCCCACCACAGGTATCGAAACCCGGTTTCTAGCATTGTAAGTCCACAGGCGTACCGCTGTGCCAATGGGGGAATGTTCGATAAACCCAGGCCTTATCATGAGTGCATCAAAAATATCTCTATTAATAACAGTCGAAGAGGCAGTGAAGGCAATACTAGAAAAAGGATTAGAATCGGACAGTGGTGGCTCTGGCGGTAATATCAGTGACTCAGAAAAAGTTCAAAATAATTGTTACGTCTCCGTTTGTTAATTGATTTTCCGTAAATTCGTTCCAACGAAACTTTAGCGACACAAGTCCTTACTTAATAAAACTGGTTTATTCTTTCCGAATATAACTTTACGATACACTTAATTTCAACAATCGCGCTAAAACAAACGCTATAACAACGAACGTGCTCAACTTCAATAAAAATTTCTCTCTGCAGATCAATTACTCACTACCTACACACACATTGTTCCGTCATGTTGTCACCCTCTTATATATATATACCAGACTACCCTATATCTAGTAATCTCCCGACTATTCCCGAAGGTTCGAGAGGTGGTGTGACACTAGTCACGTGACCTCGCTGACGCAACATAATTAAGATATGCTTATAGAAGAAATAAACTCTGAAACTGAAGATAATCACGAGAAAAATCCAAAGGATTCTAGTGATGAACTTGCAGGAAATGAATCTGGGGAAAACAAAAGTAGTAGTAAAGAGGAAGTCAACATCCAGGATAATTGACAACGTCTGGTTACATCTGGCAAGCAAAGCCAAGAGAAACAGGTCGTGCTAGAACCCATAATGTGTGGAGGGAAACAATGGGACTACAAGAAGATGGAAAAATGCAAAACATACATGATACACTAAATATATTTCTGTCTACTGAGACGAAACAAATGATTGTAAGCTTTACAAATCAGAAAGCACATGATGCATATGAAAAATAGAACAATGAGCATAATGATAACAATAATTGAAAGACATAGAGGGAATAGAACTTGAATTATTCACATGGTTGCTTATGTATGCAGGGGTGTTGCATTCAATAAATTAAGCTATTAGTGAACAGTGGAAGATGAAGGACTCTGGTCGACCAATATTTAGAATTACAATGGGATTGGGTGCTTTTAAAATATATTGAGGTTTCTACGCTTTGATGATTTTCACACAAGCACTGATCGCAGGAAGATCAACAAATTGGTACCATTTAGAGATATACTTACTCATTTTCAGGGCACATTACAGAGGCCATACAAACCTAGAGCAAACCTGACAGTTTATTAACAATTAGTGTCATTTCGTGGATGCTGTCCATTCAGGCAGTACACACCATCAAAATCTTGAAAGTATGGAACCAAATGGTGGCTTTGCTCAATTCAGACAATACTTATGTTTGAAGTTTAGAAAATTATCTTGGCAAACAATAAGTTCAGCGTGCAACAAAGAATGTTGGTAAAAATATGATAACCCAACTTACACGGTCTTATCGTGATTCTTGACGGAATGTTACCATAGAATTTTTTTTGACTAGTGTACCCCTTATAAAGAAAATACTCCAGCACAACCTAACCATTGTTAGCAACATCCGGAAAAATAAACCAGGTATTTCTAAGAATTTTCAACCATCAAAACAGAGATCAACTGAGTCATCAGTGTTTAGATTTGACAATAATCTAACTCTGGTCTCCTATGTTGTCCAAAAGGACAAAGCTGCAGTGCTCCTTTCATCTGTGCATTACACTGTAAGCAAAAATAATAATAGTGCCAAAGTTAAGCAAAAAGAATAATAAAGGACAATGATATAAGGATATGATGTATCACTAGTTCGAAAATGAGAATTTTTTTGTTTTATTTATTTTAAAGGGTCATTTTATGCCTGAATTATAGTCATCAAGCCTAAAAAGATCCCCCCTGTGAAGATTGAGTTGTATTTACCCTTCGGATGAGGGTTAAAAGTACACAGAATAGGTTCCTGACAAAAAAATATCATAATCCCAATGAATTGTAGGAAAAAAAATACTATATTCAAAACATTTTATATTGTGGATCAATTTAAAATGCACTCACTTTTGTAAATAAACTACTGAAACGTGCCTGTTTTAGCTTAAAAGTGAATTAAAACATTTTTATTTTGTTATAATTATTTTTATCATATAACGATATAGCTATAAAATATAGTATAACATGCATATAGAAGCAAGTAAAGGGTAATGTGTTTTATAGTATCTTTACTTTCAAAATGTTGTAAGAAATAGAAAGCATAGTCATAAGAACATATGACTAAACAATCAATACCATAACTTTATACTGAACTCCTCCTGTGGAACAGTAAACAATTTATTCTTCGTTTTCCTGAGAAGAATGATTTTTCATTTTTAACCTTTAGAAACTGGTTTATCAAAGAATTTTCGCCGTAACTGATACAAGAAGTATTTGTTGCATATCTGCTTGTTTGTTAATTTCCGGCAGAAATTATTTCCGAGGAACTTCAGAGATACAAGTCCTTTCTTGATTAAATCAGTTTTATTCTTTCTCGATACAAACTTTTAGTACACAGTAATTCCACAGTCAGTACGTTTCTCGTCACTTTCAAC
>NW_013666610.1:162413-163722 GCF_000517525.1 Limulus polyphemus | reverse complement strand
AGGTTTGGTATGCCATACAAACTGCATTCAGATCAAGGCCATAACTTTGAATCAGCTGTGTTCCATGAATGCTAACTTCTGTATTGTATGATATAACTTCAGACGAGCATGTTGTGAAAGTACCAGAAAAATGTTGGTTTGACCTTTCTGGAGCAGATATTCATGTTTATGCTTCCAATGCAGAACTATTATTTCTTCGTTAATTAGTGTAACATCTCTTATTATCTTAGTATTATCATTCATTAAGGAATGATACACTTTAACATATGTTACATTGGCAAGTTGTGGTTTATCTTCAGACATACCCCCAAAGTCCCCAAAAAGAATAAAGACATAATTTTGCAACTGACCATTTTCATGGATTAAATACTGTATTTTCTGGGGTCAATTGCACTATTTCATTTTTGTTATACTGGGCAACGTAATCTTGCTTCGCCTCTGATTTTATACAGTGACAGGGCCAACCAGAACTTTCTTGCTTTAATTTAAGAAACTTATCGATATAGTTCTTAAAAAGAACTCTAGATTTGACAGGAAAATGATAAATATAGTAAATTCTTATTACCTGGTATTCACACTCAGCTGCTTTTTTTACTGCTTCAGTGACCCAGATGCCAATGATAGCTCGCTTGTCATCACACTGGTTACATGGTGGTGGTGATCTGGATTCCACACATGATCGACATAAAGGAAATGTTGATTTACCATCACTTCTAAATGGTAAAACTGGATGACAGAGTTTTCTCGGGGTAGAATTTTACATTTTATAAATCCAAAATAATTGTTTAAATTAGATAAATTGGTCATTATTATGATAGGATGTCCAATCAGATATTTGTTTGTCCATGGATATAGCGGTGTCCGCATGCTTGATCTTTTCTCCTTCTTTTATCTATATACTACTAAAACTCTGAGATTGTTTGTTTGTGGGCTTGTCTGTAATTAAATACAGTAAAAACGGCGCACAATAACGCCATATTTGTAATGAAATGAGAATAGAAACAGAATAAAACAAGTTTCGTTAAAATCGGGCCACGGGTTACAGAGTTAGCCCCGTTTTTCGGGTCACTTTTATGAAAATTTCTAGATTACAATACACTAGATGGCGTCACATATCGGTTTATCTATCTATCTATTTGTTTTCCACCTGATGAATCACTTTAAAATATCTTCTATACAATAATATATGCACAACAAAAATTAAATGACGAGATGAAAATGTGTTATAATGGCGCGTAGAAAGAACAACAATAAAATGGACCTACAATATTATTGACTATTTGTCAAATAGTAACTATGGAGACGAGGT
>NW_013666610.1:120143-161571 GCF_000517525.1 Limulus polyphemus | reverse complement strand
GAATTATGAATAACTCGAATGGATTGAAATATTTAATTAAATTATCTCAAAATAAACCTTCATTTCGGTGCAATATTGAAATTAGCTTGAATTCTTTATAACTTCTGAATAGTGGGTGACACAACGGGTCACGGGTTGTCTAGCATTGTATAAAAGTCTTGTCGCATTGATTGTCCCTCCATAGAAGACATCTCGTACATCCAGGCGAGAAACTACCGTACTTTTCCTAAGGAAATTCATTAAATCTGAATCATAAGACTTCATTTTCTTGAACTCATGCTCCCATAGTGTTATGACCTTGTATTCTAGAAATTTGAGTTGTTGTCGTTATTCTAATTTAAGCTTTCTAATAAACCACATGGGTCTATTTAGAACTATATTCTGTATGTCAGAGTCATAACATATATTACATCCGTGGTAGTAGCACCCACAAAACTCATAGATTGTGTTTTGTTCTTTAGAGAACCTGTCTACTTTATAATTCAGGATTTGTTTCTCGCCACCATTTAGTGCATGATGGATCTTGTCCCCGTCAGTGTGTGTTTTCTTATAACGAAACCACATTGGGCTATCTTCTATATCCACCGAGGGGAATCGAATCCCTGATTGTAGCGTTATAAATCCGAAGACGTACCGCTGTCCCACCAGGGGACAATCCACCTCAAATCTTTGTACATAATCTAACTATTGGATACTTACTTGGTTGTATTTGTTGGTCGTAATATATCCGTGATTAGGTACTAGAGCTGTTGATCGTGGTGGTATAAATTTTCTTTTTAATACAACCATGCATACAGAAGCAATGGTCGTGTACCTGATGGGATCTATGTCGCAAATTGGAAGAAATTCTTGCTTGAATTGAAGAAAGCATCATCGAAGAATATTTACATCTAATTGGCAGTACCTAAAGCAAAAAGAAAGAATGATAAATATAACTTTCAACAAAATTTTCGAGAGAACAACAACAATATCAACTTGTACATCACTTCTTGAAAAACAAAAATGTACTCTTCCTCTCGTCGTTGACAGTGCCAACCCATAAATATTGTCTTGGAGGTGCTGACATGGTGTTGGGAGAGTAAAAATTGACATCCGGTATAAGTCCTCGATATTCCTTAAAAGATAGGGGAAATATCCTTTCTGTAATTCTTTTAATCCAAATGTTTTTGGGAACAATGGTAAAGACATAGATATGAAATTGTAACTGTCGATTATTCTAATTCTCAGACTTTTGATGATCATAACCATAATTTTTCCACCACTTACAGTAATGTCAAGCTATATCCCTTGATGAATAAGATAATTCAAGATAAAGTGACTGTCAAAACCTTTCATATTATGTGCTATAGCTGTCTAATTCTTTTGTTCTTTCAAAAATAAGAAATTACAAAATTTGTCACATGAATTATAACCTTTTCAAACTGCTTCCTTGCCTATAAAATCATGGACCACACAGTATTTTACTTGGTGAATTCCGGTTTCCTGACCAGTCTAAAAAACAGTGTTTATTCAATGATTATTTGACTTGTTTATCCTGGAGAAAGCATAAATCATAAACATATGATTTCGCCACATTGATGAAACTTCGTATTACACATCTTTCTGTCACTAATGACTAAACAGTTTTATACTGGTAAAACTGTTCACATTAAGATACTGTTTGTTTACCATTCTTTGTTTTATGCCTGTCATAACAGTCTGCTAATTTACAAAATCTGTTACAATCAGCACAATCTATGGGTTGACCTTTCGAGCATTCATAACAAATATTACATTACAATAATGATGTTTATTTACATGATCAAATGCTTTGTCACATTCTGAACAGTTATACTTTACCTTCAAGGAAATTTTTCATTAACGTGATAACGTTGAAATGATGGTCATGGTATCATAGGATAATTTTTTCGGGGTGTGAAGGACCTTTATAAATTGACTGAAGATACTACATGTATTTGAACATTTAGATGACGTTCAAATTTAGAAATTTCTTCTATTCCACATGGTCCTTCTGTAACATTAGATTAAGTATGTAGGTCTTTAATCATACGTGTAATCAGTGGTCATCGTTGATTTCTAATACTTCTGTATTTGAAATATTTTCTGAGCGATGCTAAGGCTAATACTATAGCCTTAGCACAGCAAAGGTTATCATATTATTTATAGCAATAACTGATCGCTTTTAAATCGATCAAGACTAATGTGAGATAACTTATAATTATTCACAATGCCTACTGCTAATTCCAATGTAGTTACTTTATTTTTGAATGAGTCATCTAATGGTATTTCTTTTTTGCTTTGACTGACTTTTTCGATGGTTGTTCAAATCATTTCAGGTGAAAAAAAGTTCCTTATTCTGTAAGCATGTACTTATTGGTTTATCCTGGTGATTTGAATAAACACACACCTTTACTTTATCTCTATTATTTAGGTGTTTTATTGTATTGTCCAATATGTTTTGAATGTTATTATTAAGTAAGTCCATGATTTTTGCGAGTCCGTGTCATTTAGGGTTAAACGATATATCGTATATTGTAGAAGCTGCATTATACTTTTTTATTTCTCTTAATCACAGACTTTCTAACGATAAAATTTAATGAATTGTTACGTCTGTGTTCGTTTGTTAATTTTCCGTAGAAAATTTTCCCCAAGGACTTTAGCGATACAAGTCCTTTCTTAAATAAAACTAGTTTATTCTTTCTCAATTCAACTTTGCAGTACACTTAATTTCCACATTCACTTTAACTTAGCACACGCTATAATTCACAACCATTCACACACTTTATTTACGGCTTGACTCGATTATCTGTCTCTATATCTCTCTGTCTGCAATTCAACTAACTACCGTCAATTTATTTGCCGGCTTATATATTACAAAAACGCGAGTTTAGCAAACGCTAGGACGTTCGACGCTCGATCTTTCTAGAACTCCAGCGCATGCTCTAAGCGTCGCGCGACTTCCGCTGTCGTAACAGAATATTAAAACACGGTAATACTTAAAATAAGCATCTTTAAATTATGGACGTTTTAGAATTGCTTCAAATTCCACCATCAGCATTAAAATTCAAAAATTAGTTCACAATATTATAATTACAAAAAAAAAATATTAGCTGTTAAGACAGTACATTTAAAACAATCAAAATTTTAGAAAGAATAGATTTAAATGGTAACGTATAAAGGAATGTGCGATAAAACACTATAATCAAAGGCTTAAATATACGTATAAACTTGCATCATCAAAGAGAATAATAACTAAATAGAAACACTTGGAATCTGGGACTGATTAAATTAATGAAAATAGGGAGAAGTTGATATTGTTGTGTATCTACTCGTTTGTTAATTTCCGGTATAAATTCTTTCCGAGGAACTTCAGCGATACGAGTCCTTTCTTAATTAAAACTAATTTATTCTTTCTCGATACAACTTTGCAATACACAGAATTTTCACAGTCACTTTAAACTTAACAACCTTTATAACACACGCTATAAATCACACTTTACTTACGGTGCCTACTGTTCGTTTGACTCAGTTATCTCTATCTTCAATCTATCTGCATATCTATCTCTATATCTCTTCAATCGCGCTGGTTTTTCTCGCTAGGCTAATATACTAAAAAAAGAGGGGCCTCGAACAAACTAGAGTTGCCAAGAAAATTCATAATCCTTCGAGAGGCTCCAGCGCGCATGCTCCCAGCGTCGCGTGACTTCTGCTGTCGTAACAGTATTATTATTTAATGTTGGGTGATCATTGAAAATGGAAAGGCTTACTATATTAAACAGTTTGTAATCTCTGATTCTGGAGTTGAAAATTTTAAAGTTATCAAGAAGTATAGAGTGATTGTTATTCTTACTAATCTGATACAAAACTCAGGTGCATTAATTAGTTTATCTCTGCTTCTAGCTGAAATTCTCATGTGTTCGTGTGCACATATTTGTAAGTGACATGTAGTGTTACCAAATGAGGTAGTTTTACAGATACCACAAATGTATTATAATATGACCAACAAGCACATAGGTTGAGTATTTTTGGTTTTAAACAAGTTTTTAATTCTAAATGTTGACTTAGATAATAAACATAGCTTAATTTGTGGGTAACATGTCTTTACTTTTTCCTTAACTTTGAGATTAAAAATTTGCCTATGGAAAGAATGATAAAAACTAGTGGAAATTTCGAGACAGTGTGTGCCTTCTTGGTAGGATTTATTTTATTTGTTAAATATGTTCGTGACACAGCGTAATAAATTAAGGGGATAGTCATTACACTGTAATATGCTATGAATTTTTGAAATTTCATAACGATTACAAAGGTAATCAAAACATATACGTTTTGTTTAAGAGATATAAAACAAGGTTACGTTTGGAGGAGTCTGGTATGGAACTGGTGAAATGAGTGTATAAGCCAGTAATTGTTTTCTTACTGTAAACATTTGTGGCAAAGAGATTGTTTATTTTACTTACATGGACGTCTAAAAAAGTTAAGTTATTGTTTTATTCCATCTCACATGTACATTTTATTCATGAATTTTGAATTTAGGTTTCAGCTTGTAGATGTTTTTGAATTCCTAGTGATCATTTCCAATTATAAAACTATTGAGGTTATAGGTATTAGATCAACAAACACCAGCTGCCCTAAATGTGGAAATTTAGTGAATATCAATACATTTACAACTGTGCATATATCTCAACATACATATTGTAAACATTCTGCATCTTTTCACTAGATTGCTCGGAAAGTAAAGGTTAGAGATGTAACATCTTTTCACTGGTTAATCTGCTGAAAAACTCGCCATTCTAGCTGTATAATAATTTAGTAGCCATCATTTAACGTCCTATATATCTATTGCCTTTCAGAAATAAATCTACCAATTAATTAAAGTACCATCCTAATTGCTGAGAGTTGTTCTTAACTTCCAGTTGCAGCAACTGGAGGCCAACGTCGCTACTATGGCCACATGGGTAACTCATTCAGGCAGCTTCACTTTTCTTCTGACTCTTTGTAAATAATCAGAGGAATTTCGATGTTCCTTTCCACTTCTTCTCCTACATCATCATCTACAGCTTTAAATTCTTCACTCCCAATTTCATGGTCAAACCAGTGATGTAGAGGCTCGTCGGTAACACCTGGCTTCAGCTTACTGATGTGCTTTCATGTGTTAAGTGACTGCTTAAAAATGACCAGCTTAAGAGCACATTGGGCCGCTTTACTCCATAACTTTTTGAAAATAAATTTTGCTCATCAAAAGAACCATTTAGCAAATATAATGTATTAAAAGTACTACGTTAAAAAGTATCTGAAAAGGTTATTGAGAACATGACCACTGTGGAGCCCGTGAAACCGTGGTCTCATAGGCAACAACCTACTCTACCTTATGATTAACTTGGCCCTGCTTACGATTTTCATAGTTTGATGAGTTAAGTTACTATAAAACAAGATAAGGTTCAGTCTACAAATTTACAAGGCATATGATTTATAACTTAAATGAAACACTCAGCTAAACAATCAGACTGAGGGTTATGAGGTGAGGTATGAGTCTTCATACACCCAATACCATACACACAGTTCAGCAAACAGCTGATTGCTAATGTTTCTTTCTTGATCAATATGGATCTCCTCTGGTATTCCAGAGTGAGTTGTCAACTGCAATGGCAACTGATTGAGCTAATATACCAGTTAGTGGATATGTTTCAGCTCACTTTGTGAAGCAGTTGACTACCACCAGCATGTAATGATTACCATGGTGAGTTTCTTGAAGGGGTCTGGAAATATCCAGAGTTATTCCTTGAATGGAGAACCTACAACTGGTTCACAGTTTTCTCTAACATTGCTCTACATCTCCATGAGAATGTGGCCAGCAAAGCCATCTACATAAGTTGTCTGTAGTGCAGGAACCCCCTGGTGGCCATGATATGTGTATCATGTAAGGTTTGGGCAATTTTTGCTTTCGGAGCCACTAACTGCATTACAGGTCGGGCACCACACTTGCATGAAATGTACCAATAATATAGCACTCCCTCTTATACTTCTAATTAATCAAATAGTTGTAAAAGGTAATGTTCTTCTATACTAAATTCTCCAATTTCTGAGGGTTGTACTTTGTTTTGTTTGCACAGCAAGAAGTGCTCAAGCTAGGTATGAGTCTTTTAACTGCTCTTCTTACAGTTTCTTTTTCATCACATTCAGTATCGACAGATCAGAAGAATTTTTAATATCTGCATGCCTTGTTGTCATAGCTGAGAATTTAGGGTTCATGGCAGCATCATGTACTGGATCTGGACATTCTAAAAACCGACATGCTCTCACTTGACAATGAGAAAGCTTGTCTGCATTTTCATGCTGTCATCCTTGTTGGTGTTATATAGTGAAATTATATATTGCAACGTTGTGTTCTTATGTACGATCATAACTTCTTGTTCTTTAAAGTTAATCGACCATTTCAATAATAAACGATCTGCTAGAGCAGTAAATTCACAGCCATACAAATAGTAGGAAAAGTGTTTAACAAACAACATTACTGCAAGCAGTTCTTTCTCCAATTTACTTACATCGTCTAGTTCAATTTTCCAGTAACTAGAGTACAGATTTAACATTTAAAACCAGTGAGAACCTCCAATATGAATTCAGTCGTTCGTCTGTGAACTGTAAGGGAAATGCACCAACAAACATTATCATGTTCACCCAGCTGAAGTCCACAGTGGAACTAGGCATTCCTCCCTCTTTCTGACAATTACCATTGGAGACAAACAAGCACACTCTGAAAGTAGTTTTTATCCCATTCATAAACATCCACTCGTTTTCAGTGCTGGCACTATCCTTTGTGCTTTAATGAAACCTGCACAAAAGTTTTTACTGGACACACATCATCTGTATCTATGTGATGCAATGTAATTGTTGTTCAATACATTTGATCACATGGTATCATGAACATATCGATAAACATCTTGAGAAATTCATTGAGTTCATGTGTCTGCTTTAATAATTTTTGCAAATTCATTTATAAACAGGACACTTGACTGGTTCGTGTTTCTTCTGCCTCGGATACTATGCCAATCACCGTTCCAGCTGGAATCTATATAAAAGAATGACCATAATTATATACTTTTTTGAACCCATTATGGTTAGCATGGATGATTTTGTTAAGGAATTGCAGCACACGCTACACAAGCAAAACTGGTTGACAATTTGCCCAGTAGGTTTATCTTGAACATGACAATGCCTGATTCCAGATGATAGACAACTACCTTTGTATGGCACGTGACACTATCAAGGTGAATTGGAAAACAAGTCTTTCTATTTGTATAAAGCATATCACCACTCACCAGACAGTTTTTCCTAACTAGTCAAAGTGGTGGCTTTCCACAGAACTCCAGATAACTAGTAAAGTCGAGTAAGGTTCTGACTATTAAAATTCAGCCTTGAATTCATATATTATTATCAGTACGTACCATGTAATGCCCAGTCTCTAGTTTTTCAAACTAGCCACCATGATGTATGTGAGCTAACTGTTGCACTCACCCAAGTTAGCAGCCAGAAACAACTAGTTGGAGTAACTGCAGCCAGAGATCATCATAAACCATCCTGTTTCTGTTGCAGCATCTGGTGACAGTACATTTGCAAAAACAGTAACCCGATAAGCCATAGTTAAAATATAGATGCCTTCTCTTGTACTCCTTATATGCCTTTGGAATGTATTGACTGAAACTTTCATGAATTTCAACCTTCCATAACTGGTTTAAACTATATCTGTATTTAGAAAATGTTATTCATGTACATTTTCTTAATTTTTTTGTGGGGTTCTATGATGCCCGGGGCCTTGTACCTAAGACCTTGGGGAAGGGTTCTACTATTCGATTCGACTCTTTGCGTTGGATGCCCGGAGCCCAGGCATCTTTCGCCCCCCCCCCCCCCTGCACGCTACTCTCTGCATGTAATGTGGCACTTTTGCTAACTGAATGTCAAAAGATCATAAAGATGTGCTCATTCTTTCATTCAGGCATAGGCTACATACTGCAATGTTTGTTCTTAAATCTCAAGCTAGTGTGTGTGTTTCTGTATAGATTTCTTGTAAGGACACCTATTCAAACAAGTAATAAACAAACCCCTACACCTAGCTTGGCTTAAGATTGCATGTAAACTGTAGATTCGTGGGATACCTGCATTGTTTTGTTGTTTAGCACAAAACTACTCAATAGAGTATCTGCATTTTGTCCACAGCAGGGAACTGAGAACTGGGTTTTAACACTGTAAGTCCATAAACTTACCACTAATCCACTGGGAGCTTCTTTGTTTTGTAGTTAAGTGAAGAATTTCTATGTTACGTCTCTTGCTCTAGAATTCTCTTGGTCTTTGTCTTATGTACATATGTTCTATCTTTAGCCCCAGCAACTAGAAAAAAAACAAACAAAGAAGCCCACAAGCTACGTATTAGTGTGCCATTTCTTTTGGTTAATAAAGATAATATTTAATTTTTACAGTTGCGTTTGTTCATTTTCCTTCCTTTGCTGTCCGAGTTAGATTTATTCTGAGCTTATCCATCCCAAACCTGCATTACTGCAGATACTTTAGACTTATATGTCTAGTGGTTTGGGTTTGGTAGGAAAATCAAGGAAACCTTTCATGGCCATTGAGAATCATGGAAAATGTGACACGATCCCTTTTGGCATCTGTTACATAGGAACTGGCAGTTGATGTTTTTGTCAACCTTAGGGGTCGTCACAGATCATAGAGGCTATGTCAGAACTAAGTCTAACTTCTTTTTCTTTTGCTCCAGCATGTGGTTTGATCTAACCATTTCAAACCACACAACCATTGTAACTGTCTACATGAAAGACAAGATGCCCCTCAAACATATGTGGTGATGCATGGGGTCACTCAGAAAATCCTCTATAAAGTTGTCAATGAACATCTCATCACAATATATAGTAGAAAGTTTCAGGAACGTCTTTCCATGCAATATTCTTTGAGCATCCATATGGCTAACTTTTGAACTGAGTCCTGTTCTACACAAGGTCGAATCCACAACTTAACTCATTGACCAGCTTCTTTACCACCACTGTGGAGCCAAAAGTCTTCTAGCAATCTGGAGGTTGACACATCACTCATCACAAAGTATGCAATGAGACTAAGGAACACCACTGATGTCATACATGATGTAAATCAATTTGTGATAAGATGAAAAGTTCGGATAAACAACACTACAATTTCTAGAAGTGTCTGGATTAAAAAAAAAAAGTCTAAGATCCACGATAGAAAGAAAGGTCGAGTAAGTTTACTATTGTGTCAATTGTTCTTGTTTTGACTGGTATTTTTTTACCTACACAGAAGCCAACAACACAGAAGGATATATAGTACTACCTGGTCATTGAAATGAATATTCGAATCCAAAGCCTTAATAATCTCATGCTGGCGAGGTTCAACTGGTTGAGAGACCAATTCGAGGGAAATCCTATCAAAAACAAATGCTTGCAAGAAAGAGGACCTTTAGAAGTTATAAACAATATTGAGGGAGACGAATCCTTTGTAAAATAGCTCTATTAACACGCACATAAAAAGATCATGCAAACCACGTAGCAATAGAAACAGGTCAGTAAGTGATGCACCCAAAGAAACATGGAAATCTGACACTTGCTCCAGAGAAAAAAGAATCAGAAGAAGAAGGTTAGCTTCTAGTCAATAACTGAACTGAAGAAGAAAGGCAAAAAATCATCATAATCATGGCATGAAAATACTGACTTGAAGACAGGGTTGGAAGACTATGTAGATGAACTTCCATCAAAATATATTCTGAGGATCTAAAGTTTGAGCTGATAAATAAATAGAAGAAGGCCTCACTAAAAGGCCTGAAGAACGAAAAATACATGCAAAAAATCTTTGAGGAGTGCTTTTATTTCGCAAAGTATTAACTACAACCTAAATGTCAGGACAAATGGGAAGAAGTAAGAATTCTAAAATGAACACCCTGTAACAACACACTGGATCCCTAAAGCATAACAGAAATGGATTCAACAATGCATATATTACATATCTGGGGGAAAATGGGAATACGTTCAACAGAAGCTTCATCAGGACTAGTGCTGCCTGGTAAATCTTACTCTTCAGACAAAAATGGAAAAATTTGTGAATAAGAACTGGCTTGTTCATGAATAGAAGAAATTACCAATCCATTCTATTGACAGCCAAGAAAACACGATATTCGCTAGGGTCACCTCAAAAGACATGTCATGGAAGTCCCTGCACACCAGGGGAGGAATACTGAAATCAGCCTTCAATATAATTCATCATGGAAAAAAAAGATCGGACAATGTGAACATCACTACTGTCAAAAATAAATCTAAGTTATGGATAGAAAGCAGGGCTTATGTAAGAGCCCATGATTCATGCATATTAGGTCACATAAAGGTGGAAGAGTGGAGAATTATGGGTAAGTGATGCATGCTATCCAATAAGCAAAAACATTCAAATTTTGAGTTACTTTTTGCTGACAGTTTAAGTTGAAACACAACAAGGAAAGCCTTTTATTTCAGATGTAAGACTGCCTGATTTAAATTATTTCTTCACAAGTAGAGTGCATGATATGGTATATAAACTAAAATATTGTATTCTACAGATTATCATCAATGTTAAGCTTATAAGATAAACTATGATTTTTTCCCCATAAGTAGTGTATTTTATTTTTACTGGGGGGTGCTTTGATATGTTTATCACACATGTTAAATGATTTACACCTATCAATAGACCTGTTATTTAATGATTATATATATATGTGTGTGTTTCTACTTAAAACTATTTTTGAAGAACTAACACTGGACACTTTAAGTTTAATGTGATGTTTTATTTGTTCCACATTGATATCACAATAAATTATTTCAACTGCTAAAAAATATGTAGTCATATACAGGTTAATAGCTTTTCATCAATTTACTTTCTTTTCTATTGTGCAGTTATTAAGAACGTAAATGTTTTGTAAACCATTAATTCCTAAGCACATCTCCAATTTCTTTTTTACCTTCAACATAATTCACTTTAGCTAACAAAAAATACCCAAAAATGTTTTTTGAAAAGTTTGGAATCAATAAGTACAAAGTTGGAATCTTATATGTATAAAACAATGATTGCAGTAAATGAAAGAAATGAGTTGATTAGATTTTACAACAGCTATTCTGAAACGTTTAGATCAGAACACAAGCAGATCTATTAATTACTGACACAGGTTTATTTTCCTATATACTTTAAGACTCCAATCACCTTTTTTTTATAATACAAATTTATGCCTTATAAGTTTCGAACTACACATTTACCTACTTCTTATTGAGACAGGTTTAGTTCCTGTATATAAATAACTAAAAACTGACTCAACATTTGCTTACACAGTTGTATAATTATATAACTATTTGTTACTGACAATTTTATTTTCTGCATGCTTTTATGACTAAAAGCTGACCCAACATTGCTGAGTTTTATAACCATTATTTACTGACATGGGTTTATTTCTGCCATTTTTTAAGATTAAAAGTAGACACATCATTTTTTGACTCTTAGTATATAACCATTAGTTACTAACATGAGTTTATTTCTTGCAGATTTTATGATTAACAGTTGACCCATCCTTTACTTACTCAGCTATATAAGAAAATGTCACAGAAAATGTTTTATTTGAAAAGGATTTTGAGACAACGGGTTCAACTATTTGTTACTGACAAAAGTTAATTTATGTATCTTTCAAGAGTAAAAGTGGACTCATTATTTATTTATAAAGGTATACATTCACAGGTTACTGACCCAGTTATGTTTGGTAGAATTTCATTAAGGTTTAGGCCTAGGCAAGTGTGACATTTTTGTCCAATTCAATTTGTTTAATATCATAGCCATTGCCAATGATGAATAGAGCCTCCGAATAAAAAAAGTTTGTTCATTTATAAGCTGAGGCCCAAAATTAACGTTCTCAATTCAGCAAGTACATTACAGTTAATTAAAGCTTTAAAAATGTAGTAAACAGTAAATGTATAGGACTATAATTTTACCTACTACATGCTCATAGCTTTGTTCCTTTATAGTATAAATAGATAACCTAGTTATTACTGAGATAGACTTGTTTCTTGTAGGTTTTAAAACTATATGTTGGTAGTTTTATCACTATAGGTGAAAATTTATTTCTTGTATGCTCTAAAAACATATGTTATTCATTAGCTATTGTATGAAGTTAACATCCATTAAGTTTAAAGACTTACAACTGACTGATCTGCTTGTTTCTATAAATGCCAAAATGTTGGTGTCCCAGACTTTCTAAGGATAGCCATTTTTATTACTAACTGTATAATAAAAACATGTCACGGGCAAGCTATACTATCTGTTCTGTATATTGTTGTTCTGTTTACTGACTATTCTATTGATTTGTTATATAGTAATATTTTCTCTTTCTTAAACAATATGATCACCTTGTTTGTTTACATAAAGCAATTTAGTATGTCAGTAAAGTATTATCATGTCTTATAACTATAAAATCAGTACTCCTGCAAAACAAAGCAAAAGGTAAAGAATGAAGCTTGATTAATTTCAACCACAGTTTTTCCTTGTCTTCTGAACCCCTTGCAAGACTATTTATCATGAAAAAAAATTAATTTAATCCATTGTTATATGGCAGTAAGTTAGTAAGAAAATATAACTTTTGGGAAATTTAATGCATGCATACACATTCCACTGATGTATGTTTTCTCAGGTTTACTACACAGATATTCTGTTTATGTACCACTTCTGAAATGTCGTAGATACACATTCCACTGATGTAATGTTCATAAAATGCAATTCCCTTATTTTTTGTATGTTTTCTCAGGTTTACTACACAGATATTCTGTTTATGTACCACTTCTGAAATGTCATAGCTACACATTCCACTGATGTAATGTTCATAAAATGCAATTCCCTTATGTTTCACTAATGTATGTTTTCTCAGGTTTACTACACAGATATTCTGTTTATGTACCACTTCTGAAATGTCGTAGATACACATTCCACTGATGTAATGTTCATAAAATGTAATTCCCTTATGTTTCACTAATGTATGTTTTCTCAGGTTTACTACACAGATATTCTGTTTATGTACCACTTCTGAAATGTCGTAGATATACATTTCACAGATATATTGTGTATTTGAAGTGTTATAAATACATATACCACTAATATATTGTGCAACTGAAGTGTTATGAATACATGTTCCATTGATATATTGTGCATCTGAAGTATCATGGTTACATGGTTCACTGATATATTAGGTGAAATGTCTACATTATCTACTGATATACTATGTATAGAAAATGTCGTTTATGGCTACATGTCACATTAATATATTTTCCTTTCTGAATTACAATATCTAGACATTCCACTGAAGTATTACGTTCCTAAGGTGTACAGCCTAAATACCTCACAATTGTATAATATGTTTTCAGTGTATTAACTACACATTCTGCCAATTACCCATATTCACTGTTGTTGGTGTAAGATACAAAGTTAACAGATGCCTAGTCTTCTGGTAAAACTGAATATATTGAAAGTATATATATATGAGAATAAAGTAATCCATAAATAAAAGAAAAACTTTTCACCAAAATAAAACTTAAAATGATATGTTTATCAACAAATAATACTCCTTTCTCATGTCTTCTTTCTTTCTTGCATCCTTTACTTATGCCTATTAGCACCATGGTAGATGCAAATGTTTTTGCAGGGCAAAGTGTAACATTTTAACAGTTGTTAATCACATTTTCAGCTGTTTCTCTTGACACAATATATTGAATACTTCCTTGGCTTTCCTCTGTTTCCTGTTAGTTGTAAGTTATGTGCTTCTGTTGACTCATTGTTCCAAGTGACTGAACCATTTCAATCTCTGCTTTTCTATATTTTTCAGTACTGTTCTCATTCCAAGCCATTGTCAAATTATTTTGTTTATTTGGTCTGGTCTTATTGTCCACTCTACAGAGTTATCTAATTTGACATGATGTTATTATTTGTTTGATTTTCTTACTGACAGTTCATGTCTGGCATTGATATGTTAGTGTTGGTGTAAATACAATGCTTATAAGTGTTCTCTATGTTTCTAAAGGGATGTTTGTTTTATCATGTTTATCAAAATATAACTCATTCTAAATGTTTAACATATTCATCAGTAGATAGCAATCTAGAAAAGCAGTGTAATGGCACATAACAGATTTATATGTTTAGCAATACATAGATAAATACAGTATGACATGTTTAGAAGTTGGATTAACCCCACTGGACATTATGTTGACTGAAAAAATAATAACCTTGTATTATCTAGTAAAACATTTATCAACTGATAGTCTTTGTGATAAAATTAGCCTCAAACAAAATTACAATGCTGGACATCATCTCTATGAGGAAATAGATCACAAGTAATAACAAACATGGGATTTTTGTTACCAGATCATTAATGACTCATAAATACTAAATGTCCAAAACAGTCTTTGTCAGAACTAGCCCATAGTGTCCAATATAAACATTACCAGATTTAATTTCACAAATTAAATGTCTTTATGGCAAACATATATTTATCTCATCGCCACAGAGCACCTCAAGTGTGCATTCTTTGAACATCCATCTGAACACTGTCAGATTTAATTTCAGAAACCAAATGTTTTTATCACTTCACAAACATTTATCAATCTCATCGCTACAGAGCACCTAAAATGTGCAATCTTAGAACACCCATCAGAACACTGCCAGATTTAATTTCAAAAACCAAATGTTTTTATCACAAACATATATCCACCTCATCACTAAAGAGTACTTTAAGTGTACAATCTTAGAACACTAATCTGAGATGCAACTTATACGCATATACTTAAATTCTAAAATTTTCTATGTTACATAAGAACAACTGCTGTGAGAAATAAAACTCGTTGATGTGTTGTTTAACAACAAAAGAAGTTATGGCGTTTTGTTAAACCTTCTCTAGACAATGCAGCCCATCCTTCAAAGTTACTGTTTCATTACGTTGTAATTACAATACCTAACAGTACATTGTGCTCTTTGGCTATAAAGACTTCATGCAAAATGGTATTAGCACTAACTACAGAGTATACAACATATTTCTTTCCAGTATTTTTGGATCTAATGACTTACAAAATAGTCATGGAGGCTGAGCCACACGTGGCAACTGAAGTCTTCTCTGATAATCAAATGTTTTTCAGTGTTTAATACAATACAAAAAATAAATATAACTTTGGATCATGTAAGTTACAAACCACAACACGACTGATATCCAATCACCAGAACTTTGTCATAAGTATTTCTTTAACCAATTGAAATAATCTCACCAATTCATCTCTGGTAGAAACTAACTTCACACTGTTTTCTTTTTCCCTTCTTTTTTTCAAGCTGGAAAGTTTCTTGTTTAATATATGTGTTTCTACACACTTCAAGTTAGGAATTATTAATATGGTGTCTTCTTTTTTTCTAGCAATGTCTTCTATAACAATTTCATACATTTGTTTTAGAAACTAGACTCTGTAAACACTTTTTCTCTTACACCTAACATTAGTTAAAACATGAAAATCTTTTTATCAATCCAAAACCATAAAGTCGAATCTTGTATGAAAACAGTTTGTGCTTCTATATAGCCCTACTTTAAAAAGCACCATGGGTACGTATACTAGTAAAGATAAGTTAGATTAATGAAATAGAGAAGTATAAATTTTTTAAGTTGGAAAGCTTCAATTGCAGAATGAGAGAAAAATTTAATAATAATAATAATATTAAAAAAAAAAAAGCTAAAATTGTTCGATTTTCCCATGCTAAGAAATATTTGGAACTTCTGGCAACAATAGAAGAAATGCCTCATATCTGTTCTTAAAGCAAGATAATGTTTTTAGAACATGAGCAAGATCATTAGGTTGTCTGTTCATTTACCTGACAGAAACCCACTGATGTATTGTGAACTTAATCAGTTGAAGTGTACAGCTTACATACACACAACTATCCAATGTGGTGTAACATAACTATACATCCAGCTGAAAGACCGAGATGTTATGTAATCATATGGTACATCAAAATAACAGTCATCCAGTGAGATGTCCCATAATCAGTACATCTTTTAGACAGCCATATAGTAAAGTGTTCCATAATGAATACATCTACTGGACAGGCATCCAGTGAAATGTCCCATAATCAGTACATCTTTTAGACAGCCATATAGTGAGGCGTTCTATAATCAGTACATCTACTGGACAGGCATCCAGTGAAGTGTCCCATAATCAGTACATCTTTTAGACAGCCATATAGTGAGGCATTCTATAATCAGTACATCTACTGGACAGGCATCCAGTGAAGTGTCCCATAATCAGTACATCTTTTAGACAGCCATATAGTGAGGCGTTCTATAATCAGTACATCTACTGGACAGGCATCTAGTGAGATGCCCAATAATCAGTACATCTAAGGGATAGATATTCAGTGAGGTGTCCCATAGTTAGTACATCCGATGAAGAGTCCCAAAGTTGGTATACCTATTAGACAGGATCCACTAATGTAATAATATATTTAATACACCCAACTGACAGGTACCCATTGAGATGTTACATTTATATTCTCTATTGCTTTTTCCAAAGTCTCTATTGTTTCATCAATGTTGTTATTAACTATCGTCATGTCAAATAAATGACCATAAGCCTGACGAAGAAGTTCACTCTCTTTAGCAAGACGTTCCAAGCTTCCATCAGTCTGGGCATGAAAGAAACAATTCTAATTTTATCACAACAAAGTCTAGCCACTATAAAAAGAAACTGTAAAAAGAAACATATGGTAGGATGAAAACTTCTCAAATTATAATATTCATTTAATCCAACATGCATAAAAAAAATCAAAGTGATTGATTAAAAAACTGTAACAAATTAACAAGTAAGTTAAAAAAATGCTTGTAAAACATACACTGTAGCACTTCATATTTAGTATTAGTAAAAATCAATTTTCCATAGAACAGCAGTAATTTACACATTTGTAGCATGTGATAAAAAGCTTTTTGAACAAATATTTACCTCAATGCTCCTCTCTCTTTACTTTTTTGGGTAATTAATATGAAAGCCATGATTTTAAGACTACTGTTTTGTAGAAACCATATTTTAATAAAGAATTGTAATACTTAAACTTCTAAAAGCTAATTCACGAAAGAGGGACTATTATCTAAGACTAAATTACCAAAACAAATTAACAAAATAATACAATACTGCTGCTTCATAAGACTTAACAGAACAATCTGTAAGAGGCATTTACAGAATCTTGTCTTTTTGTGGATGAATTCTTAATAACTTTCCTTCTTTTGTGTGCTCATCATTAAACATAACACAATTAGTACATTAATAATTTTCCACCTGCTTTCTGCTAAACCTATCACAAATTTCCAATAGTTAGCATCTTCCTCATTTGTTATGGTATTGATAAAAGCTCCTACACTTTAACGTCTGATTCTTCTTAAAGATGAAGTCCTCCTAATGTACTTTATTAACAGGTTTTAGGCAACTGTTTTAAATGATATTTTGAGCAATTTTTCTATACCATTTGTCACTATGCCACATACACATAAGCACTTTACACTATAAATTTTCAGATTAGCAGTATCCTTGATTTAACAACAAGTGGCAGGGTGTAATTCAAACCAAGGGCATGATATCAATATTGCATGGCAATACTGGTGCACCACCAACTTTAAGAGACTGTGCTATGCATTACCAATATATTTTGGCCTGTTCCTGAAACTGTTCCATTACTGGAATGCTGTGTTAGCATATTTCCATTCCCTCAATAGCCCAATGCAACTATGAAAGTTCTCTCTCTATGTTACTGTAAAAGTATATTAGTCATACGTGTGTTTCTCGGAACTGTCATTGGCTGACGTAGTAGTCTATCTACAATTTTAGCCAATGAGGAAGCTTCTTATCATTCCTAAACATTTTCGTCCAAAAGCAGTCAACAAAGCAGGGAGAAATTTAGTTTTATAGTTCATTTATCTGTTGCTAAAGTGTGAAGTTTTATCATATACGACTTTTTAAAATTATTAATTCATGACAATATATTTGACTTTTGTGATACTTCCTTTTAATTTATGGTATTAATTTTGTTTTGTTTGTAATGAAGCACAAAGCTACACAATGGGCTATCTGTGTTCTGCCCACCACGGGTATCGAAACCCGGATTCTAGCGTTGTAAGTCTGCTGACATACTGCTGTGCCACTGGGGGGGGGCTTTATGGTATTAATCAGTACTTCGTGTTTACGAAGTATATTTAACAACTTAAATTTATTTTTAGGCAGAATAAAAGTAATATTGTTTTTTAGATTCAGAAAAAACTTTGTTTTTTCATTAATGTTGTTGATTTCAGCCTTGAACAATTTAGAAGCACACTGAGATAAGAATATCAGTTTCACCTGAACATATTTTATGCCAAGGACAGCCTCAGATTTCATATTAGAACACCTTAAATCTCTCTAGTTTCCACATCAACTTAGTTTTTCTCAACAAGGATGCAGCTCATTTTCTGGTGCACCACCAACTTATGGAGATACTATGTACCACTAAATCCATATACAGTATATTTAATTAGCTATACTCATTATTAAGTTGATTTTTATTTTTAACCACAGTAGGTAACTTGCTGTGATCAGAAGTTAATATTAAAGTTACTACATTCAGCATACAACAGTATGCAGAATTATTATGTGGCATAGTTTATGTGATCTTATTTGCCATGGTTTTACAACTTCATTCCTGCTCATATTTATAGCCCCATACATGCAAATAAAATTTTTTTTATTCTACTTTCATTAACAGTATTGATTAGAATGTTTAATATATCTATTTTTTATCATCATATTTTTACTATAGCGATTATTTTGCATTATTAACTTAGTACATGGATTAAGGACTAAAACTAAATCTCCCAGGCCAACAGAAACTTGCAAGACATTACAAGGTTAATGGCCAAAATTATAATTGACAGCAAGGGAACCCAACTAATGAAAAAATGTGTTTTAATATTTAATTAGCTGTACTTATTACTGATTTGTTTTTATTTTTGACCTAAGTGGGTAGCTTGTTCTGATCAGAAGTTAATATTAATATTACCACATTCAGAATACAATCCTCTACACATTAATCATGTGGTACAGTTTATAACACCTCATTTGCCATGGTTTTACATTAATTCCTGTTCATATTTAAAGCACCATGTTAACAGTTCTATTATTCAGCTAATGCTTTCACTAATCTTGAATATACTTTCAACTTAATGCCTAATGTAATATTTGATTTAATGTAAAAATATACAGAAGTGTAAAATTGCATGAATAATTAACAATATAAATATTATTTACTGGTAAGAAATCAATCTCTTCATGCTGTACAAAAACAACAGATAAATACAGTACTTACATCAGTCATTGTAGATAAAGATGGTGCTGCAATGAAGACTACATAAGGTGTGTATTCTGCTGTTCTCAAGATTTTTAAAGCCTGTGAATAAAGAAATTGAAATACGATGATAATTCTGAAAGTGAAAGAAAAAATACTGCAATTCTCATAAAATTCTTTATTTTAGTTCTTTTTTATTTTGAAGTCAATGAGTATATTTTGGATGTAACACCTTACCCTCACTAGTAATAGAGGTTTGTAATTTATTATTGGTCTTTAGCTAATCATTTGCCAATCAGTTTCAAATCAAGTCTGGTTCATGATCTAAGTACTTATTACATGATTTTTCAGGAATACAATAATTCTTTCTGATTGTGGAAATTTCCAAATATTCTCTTCTTCCAATAAGAATGTAGTATGCCATATCCCTAAGGACATTAAATTATTAACTTGTTTAATTTTGTACATTTCAAGCATATGTATTAACTGAAGGATATTTACATTTATTTATTCTTAATACATTGCAGCATCTAGTGTTAAGGATGTCAAAGTTTGGTAAAGTAATAACCATGTCTTTATACTAGCTTAACCATTTGCAGATGTATTCTATTTTCACTAGGTGAACATTTGTACTTAACTTACAATCAAAACTCAATACTGTAAGAGCTAACATTATTCTGTAAAGTAATTTAAATTTGATAGGACCATCACATGGGAGCACAGTAATCTTTAGGTCAAACCTAGCTTAAAAAAACTAGAGATTTGGGAATAAAGTATACAAAAGGATGAGTGCAGTGATTTTACACAGGTACAATGAAGAGGACAATACATGTTGGAGTCAAAACAAGCACCCTCGGTAACAAAGGTTAAAGACTGATCACTAAAATGGCAGAATGTTGCATTGTGATAAAGTCAGAGAAGAACAAAAAAAAAATGAACTGCATCAATAGAAATGGGAGATAAAGGAAAACTGTATTAAATCAAAGAAAAACCAACATCTAATAGAAAATAAAGATTAGTCTCTATGTATGATCAACAGAAGTTAAAAGATTAATATGCAGGTAAGACTTCAATAACATTTTCTGGCTCCTTCAAAACTGAAATAAATTTTCTCTCTCTTCAAGGTCAGAAAGAATCTAATTTTAGGGTGTCAAAACAACTTTCACAGAACACTTCTCTCTGTAGCTGACCAATCAGAAAACAGGCAATGGATCTGACAAAAGCCATGCATGAAGACGGATTGTGGTGAGATCTGAATGAATAATGTCTGTCCGAGGTTGATGATGTAGAGACCGAGGCAGGGGTAAGGGTAGGTAAGGTTGTACAAATCTGAGCAGTGGGAACCATGGAGGTGACCAATATGGAACCACCAGTAGGACTAGACTTGGAGTGGTTTGGATTAGGGATAGAACTCTGAAAAAGAGTCAAACAGGTGGGTAAGCATAGATGTGAAGACCCCCTCCAATCTTGACTGAATATATCCATCCCCAGAGTCAGCAGGTGTGGAATGGGAAACCAAAAGGAGGGAGTTTGGTGTACCAGTGGGTGGGAGAAGCACATAGGAGGTGTCCCCAGCTGGTAACACACCCACTGAAAAATTTGTGAAACTAGGGACCACTCAGTGGGGAGAATCTTGTAAGGACAAGATAATTGATCTGCAATCAGATTCAGGGTGCCAGGAACATAGCAAACTAAGACCACAATGCGATAACTGTTGGCCCAGAAAAGCACATCCAGGGTCTGAAAACACAGAGATCTGGAATTGATCCACCCCTGCTTGGTGATACAAGTGACCACTGTGGGATTGTTGGAGAGTACTATAACCACCCTCTCCCACAGGAGAGGAAGGAAGTGAGGCAAATCTTGATGATCCACTATAAGCTCGAAAATGATGATATGGAGAGAAGACTCCTTGATCGACCAGAGACTGGAAATCTCCAGGGAGACAAGGTAAGCACCCTAATGCTCCAAAGATGAGTCAATGAAGAGATGTAAATCTGAACAAGGCAGAGGAAGCAATGCCCCATTGTGGTCTCATATCTGTCTAACCACCAAGCCAGGTAGGCTCTGGTCAGGGAATAAAGGGTAAAAGGGAAGTCTAAGGAATCCAAGTAGAAATTCCACTGATCTAGGAGTTCCCACAGAAGGGAACACACATACATATATGAACACAACTGATGGGAATGAAATCTTCCAGGGAAGTCCACGTCCCCAAAAGAGATAGAACCTCTTGAGCCGTGAGCTGAGGGCCTTGCAAGCTGCTTATTCCATATTCTGAAGTCGAGGAGGAGAAAGCTGGACCCAAATCAGGGAGAAATGAAGAAAATTCCTAAAGAAACTGGGAATTGAATGGGGGGGGGGGTAATAACAGACTTCTCCTTTTCATCCAGAATCCTACCTATACTGCTTCTTGCTTCTGGATTGTGAATGGGAAGAAGCGAGCAGGAGCCATTTATCCATGTAATGATGACTGCAAAGACACACTGAGTGAAGATGTCGGGCAAGAGTTTATGCCACACAACAAAACACTTAAAGAGCAGAGGTTAGTTCAAATGGCAGGGACTTAAACTGAAACACTCGACTTCAAGCAATAAATAACTATTGATGATGTGGGTACTGTGGGGATGAACCCTGAATTGTAGATTACGAGGAGAAAAGTTGGTTTCTAGTATCAAGAATGTAGGAAAAGGAGCCGAAGCAAAGCTCATCCCTACAAACAGGAAAAAAACAAACACATCAGCATGTAGCAAAGTAAAAAGAAATAAAAATTTAAGTCCTACACTGATGAAAATTAGGATTATAAGGAACATACTTAACAATTATGAAAACAATTACCCAAATAAAACAATGAATCAGATGTTACTAGCAGTAATAATATGTAATGTACAAACTATCCAAACATACCTTGTGAACAAAGGACTGATGAATATCAAACTGACAAACCATCCAAATTTACCTATTCCACAAAGTATGGAATAACAATGAACGTGCAAGCCGACTACAATTATCAAAAAAACAAAGTGATAATGAAAATCTAACTTACAATTCATCTAAGTTAATTTAGACTACAAAGGACACATACACAAGTCCAACACTGACAGTAATTAGGATTATAAGACACATATCTAAAAATGGCAAGAAAAAAAATAGACAGATGAAGCAATGAATCAGATGTGGCTAGTAATAACTATATATAACATCCAAACTATCTAAACATACCTAGTTAAAGTACTTATTAATATCAAACTGAAAAAACCTTGAAATGTACAGAATCTAAAAAGTACCTAATATTAACGAACATGCAAAACAACTAAAATTGCCAAGAAAAACAAAGTAATAATCAATATCTAATTTATAGTTTAACTAAATTAACTTAGACAACAAAGGACACATAAATACCTAACTTACCAAAGTCCGAGCACTGATGATGTGAAATACCTAATTCTCCCATGTGTAAAGAAGGACAAAGCCACCCAAAGTGCATATGAACTGTGCCTACTACAGGTATATCCACCAGGTGTGAAGTGTATAAGTCCAGAAACTTACCACAGATCCACTGGGAGAACTGAAAGCAATAGGAAAAAAGGAGGAGAAGAACAAACATTCACCAAAACAGGAACAGGAAAATGAAATCACCCTCGTCTCAAATATACAGCAAAACCAGAATATATGTTGACCTGATTAACAAGCTGTAAAAATGTGGAAGGGGAAACTCATGAGGAGGTGTAGAATGTGAGAGACCAAAATAAGAAGGTGTTGTAAAAGGAGAGTCCAAATAGTCTTCTCCTTGATTGTATTCTTCCTCAGGAACATTGTCAAGTTGAAAAGAAGAAATCGCTGGCCGAACATACGAATCTAGCTCCCTGCAAATTGAGGCCTGTGCCTCCTCTTCAGATAGAGTCGAACATGATTCTTGGGAAGTTATATCAGTAGCTTTTCGACTGTAATGGGAATTTCTGTACTTAATACATTGAATCGTGAATTCATACTAAGTTCGTTTATAATTCGGTAAAAAAAAACAAATGGAAATAAAAATTGTTGAAACAACTGAATGCAAACCCAGTAAAATAAAAATGTTGAAAAAAAAAACATTTGAAATGGTAAAGAAGCAAAACCATAATCGGTATCCACATGCAAAAAAAAAACACTTGTCTAAACAATGCTGTGCCAATCAAGAAAGTGAGGATTGAGCGGGAATAGCAGAGGGAGCTAGCTGCACCAACATAGGTGGCACTATTGGTGGAGAGTAGTCACATGATATGTACACGTTAAAAAATGGCATGAAACTGATTGGGCACATAGATTGGTGTGCTGAGTACAAAACTTTTTAGCAACGTTTAGAGGACAGAAAGAAGATTGAGATATAGCTTTTTGTGAAATAAGGTAATACCATATCAGAACTATATCTGCTATATCCAGGGCTGATCAGACTTTTTGATCAACACCAGGGTTCTTCAGGCCAGATGATATAAGACATACTATACTTATATTAGCAAATTGATCGACAACTACTGTTAAGGTGTGAACTGGGTTAAGTTTTCATCAAATTTATTTACCTCACAACATGGGTATAGACTTTAAGGCTACCTAAATTTTATTTGGATTTGACCTGATAAAATCAGAGAATCTTGTAGGTAATTTTATGTTTGTTTTTAATTTGTAAATATAAATGTTTTTTTAAGTTAAAGGATAATTACTTTTATATTACAAAAACTGTGTATATACGAGGAATATATTAAATATACAGTGCAGATTTAGACAAGATAAATTACATTCCACCATGTGATACAACATATACAAACAAATTAATATAGTTTAATTTTACTTTTATCAGATCATCATATAATTTACTGGATTGATGATTTTCTCTAGGAATGTCACAAGAAGACTAATTTTTTTTAATTGCATTAATAAACACTGGATTCATTTTAAACAATCATTATCTTTAATAGGAATGACATTAATTTTACATATGAATAGTGATTTAGAGATTATGATTTCATACCAGTTAAATTTCAAAATGGCATTTTTACAAACTTCATATTAAAAATATTAAGTTATGTTTTTTCACAAATTCATTTAGTAAACAAAGATTATAAAATTTCACATTAATTCATTTACTAAAAGAAACTGACATGCAAACTAACACAAATACAGTATAAAGTATTAGTAACCAGAAAACACAGGTGGACAATAAACTGACAAAAAAGAAACTTGGGAAACTTGGTAATTTATTCATTCACATGACTGCATCCAAAACACCCTGAATGTCCACTGTGAACCTCAATGTCAGGAGTGTATACAGTTAATCAGCCACAATAACCTAGCCAGAAAGTTTCCCTAATAAGATCCAAACATTTCTTGGATATCAAGGGAAGTGCAACAACATGGCTTCCATCAACTAAGTGGGATGTGAAAGAGTGATACAATATATTTTACAAAGTAACAACTCTATCAAATCTGATAATTATTAGACATTTCATACAAGATTGAAAACCATTATCTATAAAGAACTGAGAAATGAATACTACTAGTAAGAAGCTATTAAGAAGAAGAGTACAAGTAATGAGCTTTCATAAGACATTATCTTAACTTTTCAACTTGGAATCAAAATGCATGGTCTACTTTTTTGTTCTACTCTGGTCCTAAAACAAGCAAGTATGAAAAACTACAATCTTACACGTTAAGTAAAAAGAAAAATCATTCAAAGACTGACCAGAATTATTAACATCAAAACCACCATGATCTGAGTTCATATCCTCTGAAGATGATACAGCAAGATATCCATATTAACATAGCAAACAATTTCATTAATAGCACAGTAGGTACCTATTGTATATACTTGATACAGAATGAAAGTGTTGTGTAACATGTCACATACAAAACAATAAGAAAAGCTTATGATACAAAGGAATGAAAAGCAAAAGCTACTACTTATGTGCATCTCAACTATTATGTTATGAACAAAATTTTATGAATTCTTACCACTTAAGTTCTAGAAGAATATTTCTTGTTTTTACAAAATTATTCAAACTAGATTATTTTTTCAGTGAACCAGTACATTAATTATAGTAGTCAGATAATCCATAATACCAAAAACCTCTCATTAGTACATTTATTCCTTATATATATATATACATACACACACATACAATTAAACTCACATAGTGTGCTTTATTAAGAAAAGGCAAAATACTTATTTGTTTTGTATGTAAAAAGTTATCAAACTTTATAAGGATGATTTACAAATGCAAGTAAAATGGCATATCATCACAGTTGCAAGCTGTAGTGCCACAAGCAACGTGTTTAGCATCTATATTTCTTGTTGACAGTGAAGATTTATAACTGGAAAAATATGCATTACCCTTTCCAAAGAAGAATAACAAGATTGTTAAATGATTTAGAATCAAAGAACAGAAGACTTCAAAGTGAGATTTCTATGTTCTTCATGGATACAGAAAAACCTTACACGGTAGCAGAGTGATTAGAGTAAGAAAGAACACCAAAACCATACTAGCTGAAATGATAAACAAGAATGTGATGTTGATGAAAGCTCACAGAAGCTTGAGCCCCACCTTGAAATCAATGACTGATATACCTATTAAGCCAACACTGCAGCTTTAATAGACTTTTGTGCTTTTGATCTACTTAAATATTGTCCTTAGAGTTGACATCCACATATGGTGGAAGGGTTGGGTTGTGGAAAATGTCAAGCATATGGTCTAAGACTGGCTTTTCCATCCTTCACAGAAGTTTGTTACATTAGAAATTGAAGCATCAGGCAGGAATGCATAATCATGGCCACCAGACTGAACATAACTTAGATTGAAGGAAGTAGTTCCAATGGCATTATGGAACCTGAAACATCATTTTCACAAAGTGCAATTAACCTTCAGTGTGTGTAACATTATTCTATTTTTAAGAAACTTTTTCTCAGTCACCTGTGGTTCTACATCAAGGATAGCTATCTTTTCTTCCTGATGAATTCTTCTTATTGTTTCTAGCTTTGTGCCATACATTGCATCATCATGGGTGCCATACTCCAAGTATTCATTACCTGCAATGTCAGCCATCATTTCATCATTAGAAACAAAGAAATAATTCTTTCCATTTTCTTCAACTTTTCTTGGAGGTCTTGTGGTGTCTAAAAAAGTCAAACAAACTATATAAAAATCAACAAAGATGTATCTTACAAGAATTTCAAAAGAAAAACACAACATAAATATTTTTAGTTACTGAATTGAGAAATGCAGCTTGTCAAGAAACATAGTTTCTGATGTTGGTTTTCCATACAAGTGAGATTTAAAAGCTGTGTTTGAGCTTTTACAATAGCCATAACCATAAAATAAAATACAGTGAAATATCAGAAGAAAAGTTTTTTTTGAATGACAAGTATTTTTCAGTAATTATTATAACACAGGCAATAGTCTATTTTTCATGATATGGTTTGTACTTCAAAATAATCAACTAATTACAATAAAAATTAAAACAATGTTTTTTCTATATTTTTGAGAATGAAAAACCCATTTAACATTAGTGTATATTTTTCACCCTCATAATTAAACCTATTCTGATAATATAAGTTTCAAAATATATATTTACAGTTATTCAAGCCAAAGTAATCTTTAGGATAGTCAGTTATAAGTGTTCTATATAAGCTTTCATAATCTGCTTACATTCTCTTTCATTCAAAACATGAAAGTTTTGCAATAACTTAAGAAAATACATGCAGGAACACTTACGTGGAATGGGATATGCATATTTGTTTGGATGATTGGCTATCAATGTGTTCTTAATGTGTCTCCTACCCACACCATGAGCACCTATGGGAAACCAAAATACAAAAATGGATATATATATATATATAAATAAATACACACAAAAATCACAAATAGTATAAGATTGTCCTAGTAAATCTATATTGCTGTGGAAAATCTTTTTGTTTTCTATAATCACTGAATAGATAAATCTGTCTCTCTCTCTTGCAGAAACACATGTGTCAAAGCCATGCAAGTTCATAAACCTTTTAATAATTGCATTATATATATTTTATGTATATTCTGTAGTAGAACCTTCACTAATTGCATTTTTCAGCAGAAATATAGTGATCAAATGTTCTTGTAAACTGTTTACAATTAAATGTGATAAAAAATTCAAAACTTACCTAAAAGTACCAAAGTTTTGCGTTTGAAAGCTGGAAGCTTAACAACTTCTTCATAAGTTACTAAATCTAGCTGATCAAAAATGGCATTATGTTTTGCTAGATACTTGTCTTTATAGTGTTTCTTTTTCCTCCCAAATATTGAGCAATTTACTGTCAAAAGAAAAAGATGAAATTAGTAAGAACTACTATACAATAATGCTGCAGAAAGTATAGAAATTCTAAGATGTACTAGGTAAACACTCACTTAATAAGTGCAGTGTGTAGTGAGATACGACACACACACAAGAAGCATGGTGTAAAATTAGAAAGGGAAACTGAATACTAATGCACACAGTAAATAATAAACATGTCAATAACTGCATTGTACAATAAAGTAAAATGTATACACACACTAAAAAAGCATGATGTAAAATCAGAAACAAGGAGTGTCTATTTCTGCATACACTAAGGAACAAACTAACTAAGAAATAACAACTCTAAAAAGTACAAACAGATACAGAAACAGATACAAATATACTAAGTATTGAGAATAATAAAGAACAAAAACCTGGAAGCACCAAATAACAGAGATTGTGTAAACACAGAAATAGAGACCATTAACAAACATTAAATATGACAGACATATAGCATAAAATAAGGAACAACCACTTTAAGAAGCCTTTTACACATCAAGGAAATGGCACTGTGAAGTGTTTATTTAAAATAGGGTACAGACATTACTGTGTATAGCAGGAAACAGAAACTTTAAAAGTACTTTCTAAAGGAATGAACTCATACTTCAAGTAGTATAATTATTAAACAGAAATGTTACTGCATAGAGCAAGATACATTTCTGGAAGTATGGTTAAAAATATGAAATATTATTCCATAAATTCAACAACGTTGCAAATCTGTTATTAAAATGAACAAGTATTAAGAAAAGTAATATTCAGTAAGTATGGGATATATTGAGTTAAATTCACTTCAGATATCAAGCATTGTAAAATAAATAGCTTGATTTTCATAACTGAAATTTTAATTAATCAAATACTGTGGAATGAACAAAAAAAATTGAAAATTCCTTGTCAGCACCTTGGTAATTCTTACTCCTCTCCATTGCCATGTAAGCTGTTCTCCATTCCTGAAGCTCTGGAGATGGAATGAGTCCAGCTGTGCTGTCCAAGCCTTCCTTCTTGGCTTGCCACCAGTTGTGGTCGTCCTTACTAATAACTTGAAGTATGTCTCCTATCTTGAAGGTTATGCCTGCCTGGGCACAGGGTATAAGATCATCTTCTAGAGGATTGTAGTCAAACTGAGCCCGAACGTAGATCTGTGAGCCAAGTAGGAGTGGCACATTTTTATTGTCAACAACACAAGTACTGTAACAAGGAAAATTAAGCATAACAAGCAAAACTATTCCAAAAATCCTGATCCTTTTGACTAGGTATATAAGCTCTCTTAGAGCTTGGATACTTTTTTAAGAAACATAAGTAATAATACTTTCTTCCTTCACTTTTGGAGACATTGATTCATAAACTCTGAAACTTTGATCTGAAAAGCATATAATTAAAAAAAAAGAAGATATTATTCAATATTTTTAAACCACCTAAGTATGTTTGACTCATACCTGGTTAGCGGAAGGACTTGGTCAAGAGAAAGTTCAAAGGCTAACAGAAATTACAAGGATGAATGACTTTGAACAATGTCATGAATTTTGTAATAATAAATCACAGTACACAGTACATCTGGACACACATCTATTCTTATGACATATTTCTAAATCTTCCTCTTATTTTTAGTCATCAAGTTAGAATTTCCTTTGGGATTAATTTAGTGTTGTTTTTTTATTATGATAAATAAGTATATTTCTTCATCTGAGGGGAACCTTTTTAGGAAAAGTTAATATAATAGCATTTCTTCATAATATTTTTACTAACATCACACATTAATCACGTGGGACAAACGTTAAGATTAATTTTTCTAAACAATGTCACAATTTCTTATTATTTTGCTCATTTCTTTTACTATAGCAACACAAAAACATCATTTACATAATTTCTGATTTAACACTAATTCATGAAATTCTTTATGTCCTCAAGCAAAATAAAACTTTTTTTACTCCTTTTGCTTTTTTTTTAAACATACTCTTACCAACCTCACAAATTTATAGATAAAAACTTTGGATTATTTACTTGAAGCCTGAACACATCTATTATAAACATTATATCATAAACAAATAAAATCACTTTGGTACAGCATTTGTTTAATATTTTAAAACATTGACTAATTTTTACTCGGATCTCTCTACTGTACATACAAGTAATTTATATGAACTTAATTTTAAACATGAGTTATACACTAAGTATTGCATTTTCTTCCTGTGAAATACTTAAATATTTTTGAAGACAAAGATTAATCAGAAAAATGTACTTTAAAAAAAAGCAAACTGCACTCTGTGTTTGAACAATGTGAAATACCCAGATATTAATTACTCTATATTCGAAAACTACCAGCTTTGAGTTTTGCAATAGTTCAAAAAAAATAATAAACAACAAACTTAAAAACCAGGTGTTACACAGACTGCAAAATAATGATATAGAAAATAGCAGGTTTCATTTTAAAAAATTAATGGAAACTTTAAACCCAAATAAGTAATACTCTAATATAATAATTATTTTTCCTAAAGTTACATACTGATTAACACGTTAACAGATAATTTTTTAATCATTTTTACACCATTGATAATTGTAGAAATAGCAAAAATTCTTTGATTACTATCATCAAGGCCACAATCCTTCACATATCTTCAAATTGACTATAAAATGCATGTATGGTTATAGATATTAAAATAAAGGAATGAAGAGAACCCAAGATTTAATATTTGATCTTTATAATGACATAAAATATTCCTGTAGTGAAATACGTTTTCAGAATGTTTTTCTACATATATCTGTAAATGTCTTATAATAACCATTATTAAATAGCATATCTATAAATACAAGTTCATGTTGCAAAAAAACTGTGGATTTAAATTTCAATCGTTTCATTAACTCGTCCTGAAATATACAGTTAATACAAAATTAGTATGTTAAAAGTGGTAGTAATTTCTAAATCAAATGTACAGGCAAGTTCAATCAAAGTAGTCTAAAAGTTTAATTTTTACCTTTACAAACCCATGATTTTAATTTTCTTTGTTTGTAATAAAATGGTGATTTGTTGTGTAGAATCTACATATATTTTTATTGTGTTGACCCAACAATGCAAGTCTTCTATTGAATCTAAAGTTATGCTCATGAAATAAAACTTTAGCTATGCCATTAGGTTGAACCTAGAAATTTTAGAATCTGATTAATCATCTTCTTTATAAGATAAAAACTGCATAATGATTCATGATATTGCAAGTTATCTTTCTTTGTGCCTTATGATCACTCACTTTAATATTCAACAATGATATCTTGAAACAATTTCTACACCTACATGTGAACATTGTTCTAGTGTCGCTAATGATGAAAAAAATGTTCTGCTCTGTAATTTACTGTTTAAAAACATAAAATCCATTAGTTTTAAAGGTTTTTCTACACCAACATACTTACAAGTTTGATTTCACACCTGACAAAACAATATTTCCCGTTCTGTAGATATTTACTTTTACTATCCCAACAACTACTAATTTTTATATCTATAGGTTGATACAAGTCTAATGAGTGATATGTCACTTCTCTTGAAAAACAATTTACCCTACTTTGTGGTTATTTACTTTTATCATCCTAAACTCAAAAGCATTATTCACTTTGTATACCAAGACATAATCCTAATAAGTAACAAGCAATTTCTCATGGGGGAAAAATATCTTGCTTTAGAATTATTGATTTGAATATAATACAAAAACGTTTTGCACACTTTTAACCATTTAATGACAAGTTTCTTTTCACAAAAAATATCCTCTTTTTTTTAATTTTAGCTTGATAAGTGATAATCATCATTTGAAAATTAATTCAAAAATTACTCTTGCAGTTAGAGAGAATGAATACAATTACTAATTCCCAAGTCTGACTGTTTACAGAAAATATTGGGAAGAAAAAAATTTAGGTTTGACAAATCACCACCTGGTGGTAACAGAGATTAGATATACTCCTCTTTTATTTTCAATTCTATTGCAAATAAATGAGTCACAGCCAATGAATAAGTTTAGAAAAAATTTATTGAAAATATTTATAGCAAAATAATTTTACATTAAAATCCAGTTAAAAATCTAATTTCTCTTACATAGCTACTATATAAAGAGTTTAAAATTTCAAGTACAAACTCAAAAAATTTCCCAAACACACACATGAACAAACAAATAACAACAGCCATTTCATGTGGTGCAAGTTCCATACATAAGGCACAAACATTTTAGAAAATTCAAAATACCAATAACATTTATGATACCTTTTCTAGTACTAACATATGTACTAACATAATGAAGTAACTAGTATTGTACATGCACTGATTATGCATTAATGTTTAACTGTAGACATATTCTTAGAATAATCTAATTGTGATCCATTTAATATATACTATGTACTCCCCTTTCCAAAGGTTCCAAATGATTAAGCATTCTTTTGCACATAAACCCTAATTTCTGTAGTATTTTTAAAAATTTATGAATATTTCACTTGTAAGTTTATTTTGAAACATTTATCAGAAATTAGCTTAAAGAACAATTCATCTTACAAATATAAACAACATAAGTTACTAACCTGAGAATATTGGAAAAAAATCCCCTTTACTGATGAAAAATAAAATCTAAGCCCTAAAATAACCATTACTCAAACATCCTACAATATGTATCCCAACAACACAAGTGGGTATACTTAGAAACACATATATGATTAAAGTAAATACACACACAGTAAAAATAGAGGAACAAAATCTAAGTGATATTTCACAGGGTGGTAGGGGATATTTTAAACACTAAAGCACTCATGCAAGTGAGGATCATGTAAACTCAATTTCACTGTTACAACCAGAAGTGAAGTGTTCAAACTACAAAATATACTTACTAGAACTGGAGGTGGATTTATCCGAAAATACTGGCAGCATTAAGAAAAAAGAAATGCGATTATTGGAAGTCTGTGGACACTACATGGTTAGGCTAAGAGTACAACGACTAATATTTTATGTTACTTTACACATACAAAACAACAATAAAATTCTCAGGTTAATTACTTAAAAGCTGTCAACATTTTGTTCATATTACACATATTTTATAAATATTAGGAAGAGATGCAAAACAAAAGCATATATATATATATAAATATATGAAAAATAACAAATCAAATACGAATACCAAACTTGGGAAAATACAACAACCCAAAATATACTAGCAGATTCAATAACATTATATGAAGTATCATCGAACCTAACATAACAGTTACATCACTTAAAAAAATAATTAAAAGTTAATCTGAAGTATTTTTTCCAGTTTGTAAAATAAGTACATACTTCACAATTATACTGTTACATTTGATCTCATAATACTTTATGATCAGTGAAGTTTTTAGTTATCTACCTCAAAAAAAAAAAAAAAAGAAAATTGTACACAACCTGAGATAACGTAAACTGATTTTATCTTAATATAAAAAAAACAATAGTTGCATCTTCTGTAGTAACAAATTAAATACATTTGTAACAATAGACTACTTTCTTTATTAACTGGTTAGACTGGAATAAAAGTAACTGAATTTAATATGTTCTTTTTAATAATTAACTTTTTTCAATATTGTAATTTTTTTATTATTAATATCCCTCCTATCATAGATCATAAGGATGTACACCTCAAAAGTGCAAAAACATAAAATAAAAACAAAATATACTGCATTGTAACAGCAATCTTAATAATACTAAGCTGGTAAGCAGTTATTAAACTAATGGGAGTCCTTTTATGCATGCAAGCTCAGAAATATCAAAGTTGCACATTATCAAATTTGTTCCCAAAAATTACTTAAATAATTACTTCTAAAACTAGTAATTTAATATACAGGACAATAGCATAACAGCATGGTGTGTATTCTCTGTCATGCAGCTTACATCATAAAATGCATACAAACAAAGGTGGAAAATTACATTATAGATTTGGATACTAAGTCAAGAACATTTCAATTCATGTTTAATGACATTTAATTTGTAAAGTCAACCTACAACTAATACAGTTTTAATTAATTTTTCTGTATGTGTATCATTCTTCATAGTTTTTTCATCACTAGCGATGGAAACAATATCCAATCGGATATTAATTTTGGGATCAACCAGAGGATCAGATAGAATTTCCATCAATGGATTATCTCACAATAGACTTAACTGTTGTAATACTGACGGCTTTTTTTGGGTAATTTAAATAAGTATTATGCCAACCCATTGTGTTGCCATTGTAAGACACGGATGGTTGAGATAACTGGAGAAACAACAATGGAAAATACAATTCAAACAACAACCACAATGAGGAATCAGGGGAGTAAAGCACCATCTCAGATTGCCATTTACAGCATTCTCTTAAAGGGCTTGCAAATGCTGTTTACTTATGCAGGACTGCACATCCTTATTAACTTAAAAAAAATATGACGAAGTAACTTGTCTAATACTATACAATAATGAAGTGGTAGCTCATGCCTGTGGTGCTTTTTCACTATGTATGACCACAAATCCACTATCCAATCTGAAAATATCCAAATCTGATTGTATATCATGAACCAGATATTCAACCAAAAACTATTACCAATATCTAATGGTAGCAGAAGAAACTACTGAAGGCTTTTCCACAGTAAAACATGTATACATATATGTTGAATTTGAGTGCAATATAGTGATGCACATTTTCCCATTTTGTGAAGGATTAACATTTGGAAATCTGTTTTGTAATGTTCTTTGTCTAATAACAGATAAGCTACCAGGAAGAAATATGTTTGACAATACTCACAATAAATACTAAAAGATAAGACAATACACTAGTAACTGTTGTTACTTTTTATCATAAAGTGGATATTGAATTTCTATCTTTCCAAAAAAGTTAAATAATGCTTAATTAATTATAGGATAATTATATTCTAATTACCAGTGAATTGTATTCACTTTTACAAAATTGATTCATTCAGTTCTAATATGATTTTATAAAATCAAAGTAAACTGTGACATTATAAGTCCTGGATAAGACAGGACCTGAAAGGGGAGAATATGTTTATACATAGTTTAACACAGTAATCATTAGATACACATATAAAACTAATTTTCGAACAAGAAAACCAAAAACAAAATGCAATACAGATAAAAGACCAACAAATAACACTAAGATACAAACTACAATGGGTTGAAAACTATCTTAGTAAAAAAAGTATTTATCAGACTGAAATTCTGTTTGCAATTTTATCTTAGACAATTTTGGCCTTCACTATATAATTATTTCTTATAAAAATAAAACTTAAGTTATTTTGTTTACTGCATGTATTCCTTAAACAAACAATATATCTCAAGTTCATTTGTTCTTTCACCATAACCAGCTGCTTAAGTGAAGAAAAATTTTATCTCTGAAAAAGTACCCAACACTTGTGAACATGAAATTACCATGATAGTTGGGACAAAACCAGTACAATGTCTAATTTCATTATTTTTACTTTTGACACTGTTGATTTATTGTTTTTGAAGTATCATTTTCTGTTATGATCCTACTTATTAATTAAAGTAATTCTTGTATCTTTGCAAGTCACATAAATACATTATTTTCAATTGAATTTTTAATATGAATAGTTTTACACACCTTGAACCAATAATTTTAAAAATTAAAGACAAATATGTATATATATTTTACAGTAACAATTCTTTAAGTAAAGGTTTGTTTAATGAATACTACATAAAGCTACTCAAGAGCTATCAGCAATAGCTATAGCCAAGTTTTGAAGTGGTAGACTAGAGGAAAGGAAGCTAGTAAACACCACCCATCACAACCAATTGGACTACCCTTTATAAACAAATAGTGAGACTGACTGTAATATTATAATGCCCTCACAGCTGAAAGGGTGAGCTTATTTGGCAATGGGTTTCGATCTCATGATCCACAAATTACAAGTTGAGTGCCCCATTCATGAGGTCATGTCAGGTCTTTAAAGCAAAGGAACTCAGTAAAATTAATTAATGTACTCAAACATAACCATTCCTTAAGTACTATTTAAAAATCACATAAAAAATATCCACCTGAAAATTATTTTAGGCATGCTAGTGTTCTTAAACTATGTATACTATTTCAAAAGCACTTTTTTAAAATAAAATACATCACCAAATACTTCCATCACATTATTAAAGATGTCAAATACTACCATAAATATACACATAATATTCTCAAACGTAAAATCAACAAATATCTTTATAATTCCTTTTCAAGTACATTGTGCTTCTATATAATGAGTAAAAAACACAAAAACCAATGTTTTTTGGCAAAATGAAAGGTAAAATCTTTATTATTAGTTAGACCTGTCTAGTTTCAGTAACACAGTTACCATCATCAGGGCTAGTATCTACAATGTTAGCTTAGCATATATTCAGCTACAACTGTTATTAGGTGTGTTCATTATTAAAAACAAGGTCAGGAAACAAGGGGTGGAAAGTAAATCCTAAATGAGGGATTACATAAAGTAAATAAATATTTAAACAGGACTTATTGATTGGTCTGTCATCTGTATTTATACACACAAATCTGTTTTTTAATTATACAAATACTCTCTCTTTTATATTCCTTTCGTTAATTGTTTGTACATTTCTTAAGATCTTTAAATTTTTCCAGTCATGATTACACATTCTCATTTTTACTTTCCTTGTTGTTTTTCATATGTTCATTTTACTGCAACTACAACTGATCTGGTAAATTTCATCTTTATCTTCAATCTTTTTCAGATCTTTCAGTGTTTGTAAATAGTTGAAAATTTTCTTTTGTGAAATGAATGCTACTTGGTAACCTTTAATCAGAATGCTTTAGGATTACAAAGGAAGGAAATGACTTCCGTCTAATTATTTTCCTGGATTATTATTGTATTTTACTAAGAGATTATTGTATTATTTTGCAAACATATGTTTATCATCTTCCTTTGTTTATATTTCTAAATCCAATTTCAGTTCTCCTAATTACTTCTTTTCCATATTCTTGTTACTTTTAATAAAATTTATGTAGTAAGTTCAACAATGTTTTTTATCATTGTTTTTGTTACCATGCTCATTGTTGAATGTGTGTAATTAGAATCTTTGTATTATTTTATCTTTTAACAATCATTTCTGAGCTTAATTCAATTGTAACACAGTCTTTACAGCCTGACAAAAGGAGTCTGCTCGAAAAATCACAGAAAGTGAACCAGAAATTTTATTTTATTTAGACATATCAATTTATTCTTTATTATCATTTATCCATTTACAAGTACTCAAACATCCAAAACAAAAGACTGAAGATAAAGATGGAATTTACCAAATCAATTGTAGTTATGGTAAAATGTACGTAGGACAAACAAGAAGGAAATTAAAAATGAGACTGAAAGAACACCCATAAGACATAAAACATGGCAACACTTTGTTCTCTACTATAGCTGAACATTTCTGGAACTGTGATGGTAATTATGAATGGAATATTTAAAGATCTTAAAAATGCACAAATAAACAGCAGACAGACCTATCAACATATCTTACTGGAATACTTATTTAATTTAATAATCCCTCATTTATGATCTACCCCTTGTTTCTAAAAATGAACTCACCCAATAACAGTTGTAGCTGAATATATGCTAAGCTGACACTGTAGTTACTAAACTTGATGATGGTAAGTGTGTTATCAAAACTAGTCGGTTCTAACTAATAATAAAAATTTTACCTTTCATTGTGCCAAAAAATGTTGGTTTATGTTTTTTTATTCTTAACAAATATCTTTAAACACAAATATTGGAAATAAACATGTAGAATACAAAATTGTTACCTGTTCTATAATAATTAATCCAACAAAATTAGAGAAATAATACCATATTATTTTTAAATTTTTTTCTGTTATGGCCTACTCTGAAGAAATGTGCTAAATGTTACATGTAAATGGCACTACTAACACATTCATGTTGTGCATAGGGCTTTGACTTAAGACGAGAAATTCTCAACACTTTGTAATTTTTTTAGTATATATTTCTATATAGTTAAGAATAAAGAGGAAGATTAATAATGGAAAAACAAGACATCAAAACATTTTTCAGAACTGTAACTTTGTAAAAATATGGTTTCCCTCTCACATTTATATATAGAAATAAAGATCTAAGTGCATGGTCAGGAGACAAGTTACAGTTGTTCAAGGTTATGTTTTTTTTTATACAACTAACAATAATAATTCCAAACCACCAGCATTTAATAATACATTAAGCATAACAAACACAAGTTGGGAACAAAGATTTTTGCTCGAGTGCATCACAACCAATGTTAATACATTAAGCTAACAAGGAGAGCCCTGAATACCCAAACTTAGGTATTGTTGTAAGTAGGATCTCATGTAAGGTACTTCTCTAGCATACTGGAACTTTACCTCACACGGGGGAGGAGCATTGCGATAGCTTGGAACTATCTTGAATGTCACGTTGCCACAGGCTTCTTTCTGTTCCAGCATAAAAAGTAAGTATCACTAATAAATAAACAACTTCATTAAAAAGTTAGTGTTCAAATAACTTTAATAAGAATTAAATAAGCAATATGAAATATTTCTCATATAAATAACACTGAATATTTCTGGCTATGCAGCTACTTATTATACAAGCATGTTAAATTCAGTACCTTACTAGAAATATCTTTATTATCTTCTAAAGATTTTGTTCTGTTCAAATTTCATTTTTTGAATTCCAACTAATGTAAAATAGGTATTTATTGAAATACATTTTAAAACATTTACAAAACATACACAATAACAGATAAATAAGTTTTTAATGCTTTCACATACAAATTATTTATATCAACTACATATGGCCAAATATTGAAACATAGGAAAGTTTCTTAAAGTTTAATAATTTACATTATACACTTAGTGACATTTTACCATCATAATTTGCAGTGCTTCTATAGACTGATGTGCTACAGGCACTCCATTGATTTCTTTAATCTCATCTCCCACATGAAGAGTTGCTAGATAGAGAAAATACAAAAGTCTAACCGAGCTGACATATTTTCATTAGTGGTTAAAAAATGTATTCGTTAAAGTTACTTCTCACATCACACTTTTTCTCTCTAGAAACAAAAATCATATAAAATTGCTACCCAATTTTACAATATCTGTTTCTAACTTGTAATTTTATATAGATATTAAAAACAATGCTCACTCTATAGTAAGTTCTTCTAAATTTGGCTACTTCTAATTTTTTCTTATTCTTAATAATTATCAATTAATAATCCAAGTCTTCATGCATAAAATAATAACACTTCTTTTACCTTTAACAATGATTTTGGAGAAAAAAATTTTAGTAATTAAAGCACAAGTTCATTAATTGTGTTACAAAACTTTCTGGAAAATCTACTGACAATAAACAATAAAAGTCTGACCTTTTAATTTCTATTTTACAAAACCTTAAAGACATGCGAGTCTCATTTAAATATAATGTATAAAGAAACTCACTTCTCATTTAACATCAATTACAAATCAGTATAGTTATATTGCATGACTCAAATATTACAGTTTGTGTTTTTAAAAACTAAATCACACATTGTGTTCAAAACACACTGCTAGAGGAGAAGCAGAAAGTGAGTAAATTCCATTTGTTTCATTGTAAACAAATAAATTTCGTTGTTTTCATGCATCTTTAAAACTATAATGTAAACAGAACTAATTATCTTGTACATGATTTATCATTACAGATGTAAGCTGGAAAATGTTTTGGAAAATTACTAGAAGGCATATTTAAAAAAAATTTTCAATTTTGTTCATGTGATCTTTTAATAAATACTTTATATTATATTTCAATAGCTTAATTTTAATTCATAATTTACTATGGTTAAAATACACTAAGTTGTTAATCTACAGGCTAAAGAAAATAAGCTCGTTAGGATTCTTCAGCACAAAATAAATTACTATGGGATGTTCATGCAAGTTACTGTACGTATGTGTTATTGAAGTTTCATATATATATATATATATATTAATCAATTTCCTTTTTTTTTTACTTGTTACTAGCCAATTGGATAAGAAGTGTATGACGTGTTTGACCATCTTATAGGCTATTAAAATCCAAAAGCTGGTGGACTACAACATAAAACAACTAAAAGAACATACTTTAAAATGAATCCAACATTTCATGAGGAAGTATACAATTATAGGTCACATGATAAATTACACCATAGATGTTGTCAGAAACTAACACATCAACAAATGTATAAACTAATTTCTTGATCAACATATTTTTAACAATAGTTTAACTTTCCAGAAAACCATTTTGGAAGGTTTATCTTTTTAAATATGTTGGAGGTAGGCTCATAATTAACATGATGGAGTTCATTACAAGTACGCTCTGCCAAAGCTGAATGAGAAATATTACCTAACCTTAATGCTCTTTTGTCTTCATCTCGGTGATTTTTGTTTATTAAGAGTTCTAGATGTTTGACTTAGATATACATATTTCTAAAATTAATATAAGAAGTAAAAATAGACTACATTCTTTAGGATTTTTATCTTAAGGATGACATAAAATATACTTTAAGTCTTAATGGATTGATAGGGCTACTTGGAAACCAGCTTCACAGAAAATAGGACTAAAAGGTTCTAAAATTTCTTTCACCAAAGTTAAAACAAACTTACGAATATTTAAATTATTTTAGTAACTAAGATAAGAATCACTTTGATTTTTTTCTAAGTGATTTTGTTTACTTAAATCTATTTACAACTAACAGAGTATGTATGTGTATATCCACCCCCAATTGAGGTTTTTTAAGTTTCTACTAATTTTGCTCTTGCTTCTTGTGAAGAACACAGTATAAAAGCTCTTTTATTCAACAGTTTTTACTACAAAAGCCTATGACATGATTGAAAATGTAAGTAAGGAAAAAAACAAAAACAATATCAGTTCCAAAATGGTCAATTTTAGTACAAGTAATATTACTATCAAGAAAGGGTAAGCTATTTAAAGTTTACTTCTCCACTGAAAACTAAATATACAGGTCAATGCTATTAAAGTGAGAATGGAAATCTGCAATGTGTGATTCTGAAAATATGGGTTACTGTTCAAAATAATACCTTGAACAGTGATGAAAGAATCAACTTACACCCTCTTTGTCATTACCTACCTAACAGTTAATGAAGTGTTTAGTTAAATGTGATCTTACATTCATTTTGTGGGAATAACCTAGATGGGTGCAGTCTGTCTAGAAGGCAACATTGCATCAATGAATTAAAGACATTATAGAAAATAAACTTGTAGTCATTTTTTCATTCATTAAAAAAAATAACCCTTCAAAAGTTATTAGTTTTATATAATGAAAATATATTTCCAATAGGTACTTACCTCCTCTCACATGTTGGAGAGTGCTGCCTCTATATGCAAAAATTATTAATGTGGTTCACCGCATCTCGCATGTGACTCCCTCTATTCAATTCATCAAACTACCACTTCGAGATTAGACAGAGAGGAAGCACCAGTTTTAAGTGGGAGAAGAGAAGTTCTTTGAATGCTTTCGAAGGATATTTCTTTATATCCCTTGCATCAGTCCCTCCATCTATTCAATATAGGATTCTAGCTATATGTGTGAGCGGAGGTAAGGTACTGTATTGGAAGTTGTTATTTTCCTATACTGAAAATATATTTCCAATACAGTACCTTACCTCCGCTCACACATATAGCTAGAATCCTA
>NW_013666610.1:80266-119951 GCF_000517525.1 Limulus polyphemus | reverse complement strand
TAGGATTCTAGCTATATGTGTGAGCGGAGGTAAGGTACTGTATTGGAAATATATTTTCAGTATAGGAAAATAACAACTTCCAATACAGTACCTTACCTCCGCTCACACATATAGCTAGAATCCTATATTGAATAGATGGAGGGACTGATGCAAGGGATATAAAGAAATATCCTTCGAAAGCATTCAAAGAACGCCTATGATTTGTGATCCCCATTGGGAAAGGAACATACATGGGTGGAAAGTGGGAGGAGCACAACTAAAAAGGGAGAGAAAAATCAGCTGGGTGCAAATTCGAACCACAATATACCTGAATCTCAATCCTGATGAAGAATGACTGTAGAAGAACCATCTACAGACAAAAATGTGGGGAAAACAAAAAGGCATATGCCCCAAAGTATAGATTGGGTAGAGCATGTTGGACCATATGCAGCTGGCCAACTCTAGTCCAAAACCAAGCGCCATCAGGTAAAAAAACGTCTGACCAGTGGTATGAGGAGGGTCAACACCGTCTTCACCTGAAGTTGAATAAAATGGAAGCATATCCTTTTGAAAACAAACTGTGTGCAAATCCACAATCACAACCATACATCTAGGACTGTGACATCTGAATGATGACCAGAAGGAATGTGCAAATGTGAATGTTACACTCACACCAAACCTAATCTAACTAGAACCCCCACAGTGCAACAGCAGCCTCAGATAGGGAAAACACTCTAAGGTGGACTGCTAGACAACATCCTCCTCCAGATAGAACCGCACAGAAATTGGAGTGCATGTGTGTGCAACATCAACCTCCAGGAACAACCACACTGAGGTAGATAATAGGCAAACTACAAAACTGGAGTTAGGATGAAGAATCACAACCAACACATATGTGAGGATTTATGTTGATTAGTTCAACTCTAATCCAAAACCACTCACTGGGAACCAATATCCAGGTGATGGTAGAAAGAGGGATCCAAATCGGGAGTGTGAACTGCAATGTGACTTATCTACTCCAAAGCAACATCATCCTCTGGATAGGAATGCACAAAAGCTGGAGTACATCATCAACCTCTGGGTCTCACCACATGGATCGCCTCTATAAAAAATATATGCAACCTCACCCTCTGGAGAGAACTGCACAGAAGCTGGGTGGAACATCAACCTCTGGGACCCACCGCACAGAGGTGGAGCACATGACTGGAGGATTGAACACCATCTACACCAGCTAAACACCAGTGCCCTACTCTCTACTGAATGGAGGTTATCACATTCAGGAGGACTCCTCCATATTCCAGCACTCCAGTGGTTCGGAACTGGAAAGTGGCAAGGACTCCCATACTCCACTAGAAGAACGAGGGGGGGACAAAATGCAGTGGACAGTCCAGAGGAATGCCAACATTGGAGACGGTGCAACAGGTGACCACAAAAACCATGTTTAGATGAGCAGACCACCCCTAATTTATTCATTCGAAGGGATAGCAGGGATGAGCAGCCATCCCCTTCTGCTTAACTGATGTAAATCCATGGGTTAGTATGGTCCAGAACAGGCATGTTTATGAAGCATATATATTGGGAGGAAACCTACTAGTGATCTTGTGAAACATCCAATCTCAACAGTGCGTGTTATTGGTCATGGGTATACATCTCGGTGGTACAGTGTGGATTTGAGAAATAGATAGCATACCTGGATAAGCAACACTTGCCCTTGAGCAGGATCCTAAACTAAATAGGACTAGCCACTGAAAGGAAAATTTATATATAGAAAAGATAATTTCCCCAGTCATAGCCTCATCAAAGTTTGAAGGATGGTGACAGGTGGAAGGAAGTACCCAGACAAGGAAGAAACAGCCTCCTAATGAAGACAGTGGGAGATGAATGTATGAGGTGTAGTCCACTTGCCCGCCTGAAGAATTTCCTCAAATAGACAACAAAGATGAGATGCCAGGGAAAAGGTTAGGTGTCTGATCTGATGTGACGACACCTGGAAGAGATTTCAGGAAGAAGGAAATAGGGAGGAATATGTAAATCTAATCAGTTGCTGAACCCAACTTGTAAGGGTAGAAGGAAAAAGGTCACATAAAGAGGATTGTTGCCAAGTGCGGGAATGGGAACCACGGAAAGAAGCTGTGCAGGCAATGTAACAACAAAGAGCACATATGGGACATAGAAGTCTAGTCAGATCAGACCGAGAATAAAGGTAGGAAATAGATGGAAGCAAAATCAGTGAGAAGGGAGAATTTCCCTCAGGAGCCACGGAAGTTTGGGGAGCAAAAATCGATCTGAATAAAGGAGAACATATGTGGAATGGTATGGTGTATGTGAAACATTGATGGCAAAAATATCAGACTGACAACACCCACAGGCTAAAAGGAGTAGGAAATAAGTCTTAAAGGATAAGTGAAACAAGTAACATGAGGACAAAGGCTCAAACGGAGGTAGTGTAAGGCAGTGAAGAACAATAGTGACATTCCAATCTAAAAGAACCAACTGATGAAGAGATCTATGGATCTGGAAGGAATGCAATAAAAGGGAGATGGTAGAAGAGGAAAACATTAAATAGTACCAAGAAAATTGAAAGGTGCACGACAACCAGCTATGGAAAAGACAGAAGCCCCAGAATCAAACAGTCAGGTAAGTAAATCCATAATAAGAGGAACGGTGGGCTGAGAAGGGGAAAACCCTGACTCAAAAATAAACAGCAGAAGACATTCCATTTATATTGATAAACCTCGAGAGAGGAAGGGTAAGTAGACTGTGCTAAAAGGGAAGCGACATGCCTAAACAATCCAGATCTCCTTTCCAGGGACCTGATAAATGCCAGGTGTGAAGTTGGAAGGTATGAAGGGCAGGATGAAGGACCGGTGACTGAAGTTGATGGAATAGGAATGGAGTGAGAGGAAGAGGAAATGGAGAGGTAGTTTGGAGATGAATGAGATGAGGAAACCAAGGTTGTGCCAGCTAGTAAGGAGCAATCAGAAAGACTTGACACGGGAACTGAGAATAAGAAACTGGAGACAAAAAAAAAAGAGATAACTTGGTGTTGAGGAAATTGGCAAATACATCCAGATGAGAAGTATTGGATAAACCTAATCTGGTCTGGAAAGGCAATCTGCCATGAGGCTGAAAGCACCTGGAACATGACACACAAAGAGATGTATCCCCAGTGTAAAGGAGTTCTAATATTTAACCACAAAGGGAATGGATGCCCTCTTGGTGATTGATATACGCTACTTCTGTAGAATTGTCCGAATGGATCATGACGATTTGGTTCCATACAATAGAAATAAAATGATCCAAAGCACACCATACCACTAGAAGCTCCAGGATGTTGATGTGGGAAGACCTCTTGGATGGAGAGCCATTGTTTGGAAGCCCCCTGGTGATTGACCCATGACCCCCAACCATGGAGAGAGGCATCTTGAACAGATGCAAATCTGAGTGAGGTGTAGGAAGTGGTACACACATCATCATGTTCTCCTTGTTCAACCACCAATGCAGATCGTCTAAAATGGTAGGAGGAAGGATAATTAATTAGTTCAAGGGATCCTGAACAAGATTCCCTTGGTCGTGCAGAGAATGCATACGTGCCTGACCCAAGGGGATAAGTGCTTCCATAGAAGCTCAAATCCCCAAAAGCAATAGAACCTCATGAGTAGAAAGAGAGGGTGCAGCAAGGGCATGGAGAACTGAAAGCTCCATCGAAAGAACGTGGAGTGAAGAAGGTTTGGTCCGACTGAGGTGGGTGTTGAAAAATACACCCAAGAGGATAAGATATTGGGTAGGTAAAAGGAAAGGCTTCTCCATCTTGAGAATCCAACCTACATGAGCTGCTTCTGTCAGCAGAAGATGTATGTGTTGTGAAGACACAAGTTGGGAACGAACTAAAAGGAACCAGTTGTCCATGTAGTGGTGTAAATGCAACCCACGAGCATGTAGCTGTCGGGTAAAGGCTTTGACCACTGACCAAAGACATGCAATGCTGAATCAAGCCCGAAAGGCAAGGCACAAAACTGATACACAACCACGTGGTGGACAAACTGAAGATAGAGTTTTGACTGATGAGAAACAGGAATAAGGAGACAAGCAATCGAGATATCTATCTTGGTCATCCACAGTCCTGAAGAAAAAGCCCACTGCAGTGTGAAAAGGACTTCATGGTAAAACAGGGAAGATCCAAAAAGTGGTTGAGGCAGAACAGATCAATCACAGGATGCCAGTCAAATGTTGTGTCACATATTCCACAGACTCAGGAACATCTCTTAAAAACAGGCCAATGGAGAAAAGGGGTCATCCATAAGTCAAGAAGATAAGTGAAAGGCAGATGAACCTGTGATAAGACAGCATCTCTCCCAATAATATCCCAACAGCAAAGAAAACACATGTGAAGGGATAGGGTTGAAGAAGACAATCGCACCAATGTGGAAGTAATGAGGAAAAAAGTATCCCCCCCCAAACCCCTCTGGGAAGTAGTGTAGTGCCTAGGAAAGGAGGTGTATGGTGGACCAATACCATAGGAGAGCTGTAAGGGTAAGACGAAAATATTGTGTGGGATAAATGGATAGGATTTTCAGGAACAGCCCCCACCACACACACACACAAGCAGAGGTGATTCCGACTGCTGAGAGTTGAAAAAGGGTTGATCACCTTGAAGATAAGACAAAGCATAATGATCAGAAGCCCATGGAAGGCAAGGCATGCTAACACCCACTCTCAACTGAGAAATGAACTGCTCAGCATGAACCCTGATGTCAAGAGAAGGAGGGAAAACAAGGTACTCTAAGGATAGGTGTCATGTAACAAGGAATGAACAGGATCATATGAAATTGGGAAAATAGATAAAACAGAACACACCTGAGAAATCATATCCAAAAAGGCTGAGTTAGGCCTATCAGATTTCACAGGAGAGACTTAGGAAGGCATGGCATAGTTAGGTGGAGGAAAAAGGCTGTCAAAATCCTTCTTGTCATGAACAGGTTTGGAAGATTCAGGAGGAAGTCAAACATTATCGGGAAAATAAGGTCGACTCATAACAATCAATCTCCCAACGAATGATAGCCGAAAAATCCTCAGTCGAGACCCTCCGACCTGAAGCCAGTGTAAGGACACTGGAAGTAGTTGGAAGAATATCAGAAGTTGTGACACAAACTTCAGAATACATCATAAACTGTGAAGAATTAAAAAAAAGAGAGAAAAAATTATAAACAAAGGTAAGTTATTGTGGCAAAAAACAACAGAAAACAAACTCAAAAAAAGAATAATTAAATTAAATTACTATATTGCAAAAAACAAAACATTAAACAAAATGTGAAAAGAACACAATTGAAAAATGTCTGCACTAGATCACTGCCTAACGAGAAGTGATAGTTTGGTAGAATCGAATAGAGGGAGTCACATGCATTGGGGGAAGGTGTGTCATACTCCTATTGGTGCAGAGTTGTTGCATGATTTAAATGCGAGACACAGTGAACCATGTTTATCATGGTGTACGTGGGAGCTCAAGGCTTGTGGCATGCAAAAAAACTTTGCATATAGAGGGTAGGTACCATATTGGAATTGAAATTTATTGAATAAAAAAGGTTTTATTTAGTTAATTTTATACATAAACATAAAAATATATATTTGATTTTGAGTTGATCTCAGCAAGCTCAAAACAAAGTCAGTAGTGCTTGTGTAGATCCTGAATCTTGTAGAAGCATAATATGGCATTCATAGCCCCCTAGGAGGAAAAACCACAATAGTTTTCAACAAAATAGTGCTAATTTGTCCTTTCAATCTGAATATAAGTGTAGTTTTATCGATTTTCAGTCTATCACTGTTACTCAACCTCAATTCTGTAAAAGCCAAAATGGCTTCTAGTTCAGTGGAAGTTGCATGACAAGTGACAAAGAAATGAGTATTAGTTTTCCAGAATAACAGCAATAATCTGAAAGATATGTTAACAGTCAAACATTTTGTTATCATTTATAAAAAGAGCTGAGGCTGTTTGACACTAGTAATATTTTGTTTTCTCATGGTGATTAAAAATAAATTATTTGAAAGGTAGAAAGATCATTAATTTTAAACTATTTCAGGGTGTCTGCTGACCTAAAAACAAATAGAAATTAAAAGAGTATGGCTTTTCTTGCATTTTTGTTTCAAAGTTAGTAACAAGAGAAAATGGGTCAACAAACATTAAAATTAGCTGCATTTTCAAGACTCGTCTAATGGACTTACAGATTAATTTTAAGTCTACTAAGAAAAGACAATACCTTGTTTGTGAATCATTCCTCCATGCATAATTCGTGCTACAATACACTTTCCTCTCTCATCCAGTTTTAATGTGATTCCCTGTAATAGAAACCAGTTCACATTAATATCACTGAACCTAAAAAGTTAAAATATTTGAAATACATGAGCATGAATGAAAAACAAAACAAAGTTGCCTAAAAACAGTGTGTGAAACCCACAATACATGTAAGTAAGAAGTCCACTAAAGAATGTTATGAAAGAAAATGGAATTATCTGCAGTTATTACAGATATGAAACTCACCAATGAATGTTAAAGGAGAAAGTAAAGTTTATGGAAATACCACTCGTGTGTGAAACTCATCAATGACTGTAGGCAGTACACACATTAAACGAAACAACAAGTCTTTAAAAAAAACAAGTGGAGTTACCTGCACGAACTACTTGTATTTCAAACCTACTGAAGGAAGAAAGAAAGTATACTTATCTGCAAGTAAAACTAATGCAAAACCCATCAAAGGAAGATAGAGGGTTTGTCTTTTAGTACTAAGAATGTGAAACAGACCAATGAATTTTAAGATAAAAAAAGATATAAATATCTTGAGGGACACATGTGAAACCCACAAATGAATGATAACAAAGAAAGTATTAAGTTAACTGCACTTGTTGGCATGCCTGAAACCCAATTGTGGAATTATTTTTCTAAAAACTTTACACATATTGATATGACACAACAAAGGCAGTAAAAGTGCAGTCTCTTACCATGGGTTCATCTGTGTTTTTCTGGAACTGCACAAGCCTGACTCGTGTAACATTTTCAACTGGTGGTTCTCCTTGTGGTTCCATTTCTTGGTTTCCATTTAGAAAAGGCATGATGGGAGGTGGCGTTACTCGGATAGCTTCTTCACTATACACCTCATGAGCAACAACATCATGTGCTTGTAGTAGTGCCTGAAATAAAATTTTATGTATGAAACATGAATGGGGTAAATAATTTTCATACACTTGAATTCTCTCTCTCTCATGTCAGATTTTTTTTATATTAAGTTAGAGCAATACAAGTTCCTGAATTTTGGTAAAAAAATCAAAGCACTTTCACACAGTTTACTAATTCTTCTTCAAGATTAAAAACGAGTAGATTATATCAAATTAAGAAAATAATGTTCTGATCATCAGACCAACACTATCAATGTGAAGGAAGAAAGTAAACTTATCTGTGAGTAATACTTATGCAAAACCCATCAAAGGAAGAAAGAGGGTTTATCAGTTAGAACTAAGAATGTGAAACAGACCAATGAATTTTAAGATAAAAAGAGAAATATATCACTAAGGATACATGTGAAACCCACAAATGAATGATAACAAAGAAGGTATAGTGTTAACTGTACTTGTTGGCTTGCCTGAAACTCAATAAAGGAATTATTTTTCTAAAAAATCTACACATGTTGATATGACACTACAAAGGCAGTAAAGTGCAGTATTTCTTACAATGGAAGTTTAAAAGGAGTAAACTAGATCAGATTAAGAAAATAATGTTCTGATAATCATACCAACACTGTCAAAGTGACAACACAATATTATACTTTTTGAAAACTTAATTTGATAATTGAATATAAGTTAATAATATGTTGTCTTAAAGCCTTCCAATAATACGAGATACGTAAGAGCTATTTTTATGGGGTATCAGAGAGTGTGCAAGCACTCTCTATGTAGGGATGGTACGAATGCCTGTATTAAAGTAATAAAAAAAAAGTCATCTGGATTTTCTTCTCTACAAGTCATCAAAAGCTAGATATGAAGAGCTAACAGGCATAGTTGCTCTATCTTCAGTGTATATGCTCTGGATAGAGCATTCCAAAGTCAAAAACTAGTAAATAGCCAAACCTACCTACCTACCTAGTTCTAGCAGTAACTATAAATGTTATCATCATTTGATAGAACAAAACAGTCATCACAATCTTTGACTACCTATTTTATTATTCTTTGCAACATTTATAAAGCTTCAGAATACACTCTATGACCTAGTAATTCACATATGCCACCTTATAAAAAAGTAAACAAACACGTATTAGGAAAAACATTTATTGCAAAATAAAAAATTACGTAGGGCTGGGTATTGACCTAGAAAAAAGGAACCAAACAAGATAGGGATGGAAGTGAATATATCACTTGATCCAGCTAATGATCACATAGCAGACTAAGCCTTCTCGACTTTACATGAAGAATAAAATCCCTACATTATCGACTTCCTCACTTTGCCTACTGAAAGCTTGATGTTTGAATAGAATCTTTGCTTTTATCATTATACCTTTCCTTTAGTTTACTTTAGAATACTTTTTACGATTGAAAATTCTAGTTCTATTTGTTTTACCAGTGAGGCAGTCAGTAATGTACAGATTTTATTCTCCATATAAAGTCGAGGCAGTTTAGCCTGCTATGTGATCATTAGCTGGATCAAGTGATATGTCCAGTTAAATCCCTATCTTGTTTGTATAATCTTGTTTTAAAACTTATTTTATTTGATTAGACTATTTTTTAATAACTTTTTTACCTCATGGTCATGTTTTAATGATATTTGTGATTTAGCAGGGGTTGTGACTAACAATAACAAAAACACGTATGATGGAAAAGCTGTTTGTTTGAACATATTTACAGTCAAACTGTTTAAAGCACTTGATTTGAAGTTATATATGTGGAATTCAAGCAATAAATGGAGATCTAGCTCAGATTAGTAGGTTATGTTGAGTGCTAGTTGATAATCCATGGCTTACTATGATAGGTGCTGACCCTTTATGTGGAGGCAGCTGCTTTGTAGGAGATAGAAGAGAGTTTGTTTATTGATGTTAGTAGTATCCTTCTAGCTGTAAGTTGTCTTAAGGATTACCCAACTTTTGCTTTTTCTAACTACACCTATTTTACTTTATTTTTCAGCAGAAGACCTTCCATGGATGCCATTTTCTTCTTTCTAGTGCTGGATTGGATATAGAGCTCCTCTTGCAAACTTGTCAGCTTTCTTGTCTTGCTTTACCCCTGCATGACCTGACAAATATATCCAGGTGACGGTCTTACAATTCACTTTCTCCATCCTTTTGCTACTCTACCAGCCTTATGCAGAATGTTGTGTGTAAAAATTTAACACTTGGATTACGTAAGCAGTTATTAAAAACATAAATTGTGCAATGGAAAAAAATGGCTGTGGAATCCAAAGATTAGATCTATTTCCAGTAAGAGTATTAGTCTTTTGGTGATGAAAAATTCTGATGCTTTTCGGATATTTTAAGCCTTTTCTGACACAATATATATATTTATTTGGTTTATGTTTTAAGAGACATGTTTTTATTAAAAACATTGAAACTCAATATAATAGAATTTTCATAACTTTTGTGCATCCTGATTCGAGTTACATTAAATGCTTGCCTGACAAATAGGCTAGATACCCAGCTTTGATTGGCCAATCACGAGGTGGTATTCTGCAAACTACTAGTGGTCTATTAGCAAAAGGTGTATTAATTGCTATGGCAACAGATTTTCAATTTGCCATGAAACATGTGAGGAATTAAAGGCTGCTCATGCTAATAAACCACAAATATTGTTTTCAGATTCACATTTTCTTCATCACTAATAGTCCCCTAATAGTTTACAGATTCACATTCTCTTCTCAACATACCTTACAGAATATTAAGCCACTGTTTTCATCACAGTGTAACCAGTTATTCCCACTTGCCCTTGCAACAACTTTTCCTGTTTTCCTCTTTATACTCACAGACCCATTGACTTTTTTTCTGCTACATTCCTTTTCAGATAATCAACATTTGGTTCTTTTCATTTAAGAAAATTTTTAACTTTGGTCAATTTTTGTGTGATGTGGTCAACTTTTATTTCGTGTTCTCTGCGATTTGGACTGAATATATTTTGGCAACACTGGTCTGTCACGGGTAGACTCTTACTCATAAGTACAAACTCCTTTTGCAACAACAATGTGGTGATATCTACAAAATGTAAATGATTCCCAAAAAATTCTTTCATTATTTATTTTGATTAGAAAAGGACACTAACTTAAGTTTAACTCATGACTTAAATCATTTTAGAGCTATTTGCATGTTTTCCATATGTTGCTAATTTGAGGATTTTGCTTATTACAAATTCAAATTCATGAATGACTAACTAACAGCCGTTTCAGGATATGAAAGAACTGATAAAGAACTGACTGCTATAAAATTAGTGGTAATGTAAATTGTATGATTTTTCCATTTCTCCATCAAAAGTGTTTGACATTTTATTGACAAATATGTGTCAGCTAGATGGTAATGGGTTATATGGGAACAAGAAAAGATTATGCTCACAGTGATGCCCAGATTTTCTTTCATTATTTATTTTGATTATTAAAGGACACTACTTTAAAGGGGAACAAAATGTTACTTTTTTACCATGCTTTAGAGAGAAATTAAAAATCATATATGAGATAAAAATCATTTAAAGTGACCTGAAAAAATGAAATAGTTTGACTTGTGTTTTTTCATGTAATACGAGTTCACAACAAAATAAATTAAGATATGTTGATATCTTAAGTTTCCTTTCAATCAATGTAACATTCACTATTTAATTCAGTGATTTTTCTGATAACCTCCACTATACAATCAGCTATAAGATGGACCTTGAAACTGCTTGCGGGCTCCATAAAAAAAAGGTTAAGTTTGAGCACTGTTTAACCCTAACAGAAATTTACGTTTCTTCTTTTCAGTTGAAAAAAAACTTGAAATAAACAGCTTCCAAAACATAACAAAAGAACCGAAAACTATTGTCACTTGCTCTAATGACCTATATTACTTTTGTTTTATAATTTAATTCATAACACTCAGAAAAAACCTGTTGTAAAACTTTAATACGAATTAGTCTATCTACTCTTGCTGAAAATGTTTAATCATAGATTACAGAAGTTGTAAAACACAAGCATAACTGATATCAGGAGCACAGCGGGAAATTATTCATAGTTGTTATTATTTTTTTTTTTGTAAAGAGGGTAATGTTATAATGCAGAGTTAAGCATCAGGCCACTTTGTCTTCCAAAAATTGTGTCAGTGTAGGCCTGTTACGTGCTGCTTCAAATTTTTAGGCTAGGGAAGCATTTTCCCTTAAATTGAACACAATAAATTAAGCTTAATTTATTTGATTGGTGTGGCTGTTAAAGCTTCACAATTTCACTTGTTTATGCACAAGACAAGATTCCACCATGTTAATTTGACATGGCCAGTGTGCTATTTATAAACACATTATACAACTTCATTAAAATATAACTACTAGGCATACAAGAATATACTGTAAAGCCAATTAGACTTTCATGGTACTCTTCAAGAGCTTGGCAGTTTAGAAATGGAAGCTCATAAAAATAAATTAAATAACTAAACCTGAAAAGGGGGAATAAAATTAATAGTGATTTCTGAAAGTTGTTCTGCCTCAAGCACCAGGAATTATACTGGCTATTTCTCTGAATGTGAATAGCAGTACAAGAGATATCTCACAAACTCTTACTCAAATTTTTGCATCTGATGTTGAAAAGAACAAGGAAGGATCTAATTCTTATAGTGATTATAAACTATTTTCTGGGTTACCTTGTGTATAATGAATTTTGAATTTGTGATATTTGAAATGAAATGAATAGTTACACCTAAAGAGTTAGATACTGTTCTAGAATATACTAATAACATTCCAGGTTTGGTTTCCCAAATAAAATGCTTCAGAGAACTACTATCCAAACAAAAATCAAGAAACACTGCTGATAGAAAAAAAAGAAAAATATTATTTAATAAAATTAATCTACAAATAGAATATTTTATTCACTTTATTATACTAATCCATTAACTGGGTTTTTTTTTCATGGTTAAACTTTATAGTCAAAATGAACTTGGTGTGTTACTAACATGAATAAAAGAATAATTGAAATCATGATGTAAAGTAAACAAACTAAGCTGGAAATAGTGTCTACATTATTTTCTTAAGCTAAAAATCCCCATTTTGATTCTATGTGTACAGTACTTGTCAATTTTAATGAAATCAAAATAGAGATTTGTAGCTTGAGAAAATCATATATACACTATTTTCAGTCCCTAGTTGTAGGTTTGGAAATATAATCTTTGCATTTTGATTCAACATGTTTCAGTACTTTTGATGATTCCTATTCCCCTTTTCAAATAAACAATTTTTATTTATATTGTTGGTATAAATCTTACTGTGGTTACAAGTGTCCCAAAAAACGTTTGTGCAACTATTTGTACTTTAGCTAAAATGTATTATTTATAATAAATGATGTCAAATGCAAACAAATAAATGTAATAATTATATCCATGAAAAAAAAAAGAGAAGTTATTTTTCATATATTTACAATTAGGTACTTAGGTATTAAATGAATATTTTTGTTATTTAAATCAAGATAACTTGACTTAGTTTATCACATTTGATCTACTGGAAAGTCACAGTTTGAAGCTTAAGTGAGAAAACATTAAATTATTAATATTTTATCACTGTGTTATATTCATTCAATGGATATTATGATAATCACTTAGTTATTGTTTAGGAAGTTTAGTGATTGATCTTCATCTTTGTTCAGTAAGTAAGAAAGTGTGCTATAATAACATTTATGATCATTAGTCACTCGTGGCAATTTTCTCTATATTTATGCAATGTGCTTACTTTAGAAGTAACTGATAATTACCAGGAGAAAAACAAATTATAATAATAATATAAAAAACAACAACAGAAAACAGATTAAAGAAGTGGATTAACAAAAACAACTCACCCTAAAGTGGTGGTTGCATAATATGGATTGTAGTTCCTCAACCTCATTTACCATGCCACTTGGATAATGATTCAGACATTCAAACACCTAGAGATAACCAAAAGAAATAAATAACAAAGCACTGAGAATATATCACTTCTAACCACTCAGTATTTTTTATAAATCATACATTGTAATAATGTATCAATCAACACTGTACTTTTCAGATAAATAAAAATACCAGACAATTCAGTTTCCTTTGTGAAATTATATTTACTTTTAAAACATTACTTAACGTGTTTTCACAAGATTGAAAAATTATTTCATATTAAATACTCATACCAGTTGTTTAATGTTGTGTTTTTTTACGTCTACAAAATAAAGGTACCTAGAACACAGTTAATGTTATGGCACATGCTTGTTTAACTGTCCTGATAATATTTTCACATGATGAATTTTGTTTAAAACTTGCAAAAAAAAACCAAAAACAATCTGTTACACCATTATAAGTGCCTGTGCAAATGTCCTATTGGCATCGTGATGCACTGTACAACTGTAAATACGCCATGTAGTATAACCTATGAAGTTGAAATTACAAAACATGATTATACAATAATAATGATAAAATTTGAAACTATCGAAACATTCACTTGCTAAACACACAAGGTGATGTCATAACACAGATTCAAATAACTATTCTGATTTAATCCAAAACTTTATGCTTTGTGTTTATAATAACGCAAAATGTTCATCCATCCTGGTAAAGTTCAAAGCTTTGTGTTATGTTTTTCACATCTTGTGAAAACATTTAAGCATTCAAAATCCAAGATATTTTTACTACATAAATCAATACAAATGCCCTATTATTACTTAAAACCACATATTTTGTGTTTTTAATTGTGATAACAGACACCTGAATGAGCAAATATTATAAAATAATTTGACACCATATGATAGGTCTTTTAGAGAAACTACACTAATAAATATCAGTTAAAAATAGGATGCTATGTGATAGGTGTTTTAGTTAAAATGATCCAGTAATTATTAGTTAAAAATTTATCATGTAATTGGTGTTTTACATATATGAAAGCAGGTGATTGGTATTACCCTAATGAGCAGTCATGACACTGTGATATAATTATCCTGGACCTTTGATGTCGTGTTATCTCTGACAAGTGTACTAACAACTCTATTTGATATCATGATTTAGGTACTTGTACTCATTATAATGAGCTGCCAGTTAGAGAAAATTTATAATAGGTGGTACAACTATCTTGGGAGAAAAAACAATAATGTAAAGGGTAACATCTTGGCTGTCCCATCCACTGAACAACAACAACAAAAAAGTCTCGCTAAAATTTATGTTTTTGTTCCCTAGTCCTACCATTCTCATCATTACGTTTGAAAAAAAAAATGCACAAACTCTATCAATTCCCTTGCCCCAACAATCTCAAACACCTCAATCAGATCCCATTTAACTCTTCCTTTGTGAAGAGAAAACAATTTGAGAGATTTTAACCTGACCTCCTACGACAACATTTTGATCCCACGTACTATCCTGGTAGCCCTTTTCTGAACTATTTCCAACAATTCATTGTTCCTTCTAAGGTAAGGAGCCCAAGACAGAGCATCATACTCCAAATGCGGCCTAACAAGTTACCTATATAATGAAATTACAACCTCTTTATTCTTATATTTAATACTTCGATAGATATAATCTCAAACATCAAGATCTCTTTCTTCTATAACATTGTTAAGGTTGTTCTAAAAAAAATATACTTATAATTCAAATTGTGATAACGCATTCATTTCTTGCACTTATGATAACTAAATGCCATCAGCCATTTATTTGCCCACCTTACCAAATGATCTAAATCCTAATGTAAAGCAGCAGCACCCTCCTCACAGCAAGCAATACCCAAGACCTTAGATATGATCAGCTAATATATGTAGTTTATCAATCATTTCTTCATCTACATCATTGATACAAACCAAAAAGAGCAATGGTTTTAACACAAGGTCCTGAGGTATACCACTTGTGACATTAATCCAGTTTGACTGAACTACATTTATAACAACTCTCTGCTTTCTTCCACCCAGCTACTTTTCTGTCCAATAAGCCAACATATCACCTTCTCACCTATAGATATAACCTTTTATGTAGTACCTTGTCAAATGCTTTCTGAAAATCCAGATACTCCAAACCAGCATCCTTAACCTCATCTACCTAATAAGTAACTTTTCAAACAATGTCAAAAGATTAGTAAAGCATGCTTTTTCCACACTGAAACCCTGTTAATTATCCAACAAAATGTAAAATTTTGTAAAATGACTTTGCAAGGCATCTTTTATCAGACTTTAAAAACTTCTCCTACCACTGATGAAGATTAATATATGTCTAATTATCGGGACAATTTTTATAACCTCCCTTGAAAATAAGAATAACATTAGCCAACTTCCAAATCTCTGGCACCTGTCCACTACTCAAGGACTTACAAAAAAAAAAAATATAGTAGCAAGTGGCTCACATAATCAATCCTTAACCTCTTTCAAAACCTTTGAGAAACTATTAGCTGTCTCTGGAGATTTAAACTTTTTTTTAACAAGATCAGAATTAATGTGATAATCTTGTTCAATTTTGTTTCCATCTAGCAATTGTTCAAGATAAAGAATATTGTTGAAATCTTCATTAGTAAAAATTTAAGAAAAAGTATAATTTAATACACCAGCCATTCCATAATCATCAGATATGAGCCTTCATTTATCACCCATCAAAGGCCCTACTTCCATCCTAACATTCTGCTTACTCTTAACGTATTTAAAGAAATCTTTACAGTTAATTTTTACAAATTCAGCCATCCTTTTTTCATATACTATCTTCGATTATCTAATTTCTTTTTTGACCAACTCTCTTGATCTTCTATAATCTTCTAAGTCAATCTTAACTTCATAGATTTATGATGCTTTTCATTAATATGATCCCTTTTACTTGCAGCCACCTTTTTTTTTTTCTATAAGAAAAATGTCTATCTTGAATATTCAAAAATTTATTCAAGACATTTTTCCACATTTGATTGTGTCTCCAATTAATTCAGTTGCCCTATTCACAGCAGATAATTCTTGTCTCATCTCTTGAAAATCTGCTTTTTTTAAAATCTGGAACCAAAATCCCATGATTCCTAATCTCCATATGATATAAAACATCAAACCTAATAAATAAATGATCACTTATACTCAGATGTTCCCAAATCTGCACTTTCTCTGCCCTTTATATATTAGCAGTTAACAATAAGTCTAAAACAGTGTTATTCCTAGTAGGTTCCCTGACCAATTAGTAAAGAACACAATCTTCAACATGTTCTAAAAACATATTTCTTTAATGGTTTGACTTTAACATTTCTCAATCTATATGACTAAAATTAAAATTATCCATAATTATGACCTCATTATCAGACAAAATATTAACCTCACTGTAGCATTTAGACACAATATAAATCTTAATGTTATTTTAACATAGAGGGCTATCATGATGTTTGACATAGAAAGCAATAATTTTAATAATAAACACAACGATGATTCATATGATAGTAGTTTAGAGGACCAGGAAAATTTTAGCCTACACACATAATGTAGGAATTGTTATGATGATTGGGAACAACAGTCAGGATTGGCACAACTTCAGTCAAACAAAGGTATATCATGACTAGGTACAGTATGATATGCAATCATATCGTATGCATTTTCTACCCACTTTATTGATTTATTTTATTTGTATGCAGTTTTACCATAAACACGTGACCCAGAAAGTCAGTGATATTGCCTTATTCTAGTTGCTTCGTTTTTCTTCTCTATAGTAGTTAATGTCTATTCTGCCTGAAAATATATTGCAGTAACATATAGCATATGGGTCGAAAGAATTAGCACTGTAATATTCTTTGCTGGCCAAGCTGACCTTGTCTAAATGTTACAGCCAACAAAAGTCACACGGTGATGTTGTCACCTGGACAAAGAAACCAAGTTTACCTATTGACTTCAGGCACACTTTCTTCATTCAGTCCTACAAGGAGATCATCAAGTAAATACTTATTTCAAGATTGTCATGTTTAGTTCAATGGAAGTCAATCTCAAGAGAAAGAAAGCTGTGGAGCTAAGCAAAATCTAGTGGAAGTGACTGTTCTTTCATGTGCAAGCACATATGCCGTGTTTTCTCTTTCTCTGTTTGATAATAAATATTGTATTCATTTCTACCAAATTTGTCCATTCTTGTTATTACTCGGAAAACTCAAGTTATTAGATTCAAAATTCCTCTTCTTATTTACCAAGTGAATCTGCCATTATTAATTATCAGGAAATCAGATTTTACCTTAAAATCCCACAGCAGTAATATTAGGCTGAAGTAGCCAAGTTTTGTCAATAGTGTAACATGTTACTTAGCAAGACTGAGTATTCTTGTTGGTATGAAATTTAAAAGGTGCACTATTTTATTGATGCACTAATTACTACTTTCTTTAAAAAAAAGTCTATTTGAGGCTGACCATTATTAATGATACCTCAGGTAAAATCATAAATAATATTCAACGTTAAACTGGTACACAATTAAAAACAATTTATTTAGGCCTATTTATGGTCTTCAAAAGGTCGACGACTCTACATGTTTTGACGTTAAAACGTCATCCTCACGAGTGAATTACAAAACAATTGCCAAAGTATTTATAGCTTGCTAGTAGGTCACTGACCTGTATGTTATTTTTCATACATTCACGCTAAACCATTCAAAGGAGAATTGTCATAAAATGTGTTTAATTGTGTACCAGTTTAACGTTGAATATTATTTATGATTTTAACTTTATACACAAGTGACAAAATACTATAATACCTCAGGTACTTTTACTCACTTTATGTTCATTGGAAAAGAATTATTATGCTAGTCAAGACCACAGACAATTTACCAAGATTTAAATCTAAACCCATCATGTTGATAGCTTAGACACAGCAAGCTATTCAGAGTATTCATTTTTTAATAAAATTATTGGAATGATTTTAGCCTAGATACAAAAAATATTATTCAAGCTATAACCCTAAGCAGCCAGAACCATTGTAATGGTAGACTATCCACTATTTTTGTTTATACAATAAGAAATATACTCATTTCCAAAACAAACACCTTGTTTCAATTTTCAGTCAGACACTTTAAAACTTTTAAAATACAAACTATAAAACAAAATCACAAGAGCTTACCTCTTTTGCTCTGTTTAGAGCATCAGTTGGTGGACATTTTATTGGACAATAAGATTTGGTATTGATTCTGTCATATAGCTGTAAGGATATATAAAGATGTTTTTAGAATTTCAAATATACAGTCTTCATAAGCCTTCTCCAACATGCTCCACATTTAATCAGATTACAGCAGCATGCTTTAAGAAGGAATAACCATGGTTTAGAAAAATCATCTTCCTGAAAATGTTGAATGTCTATTCAAGAACCAAACACAAAAGTATGTGCTCTTGGTATGATGAAAAAAAAATCAGCAAAAATTACAAATACCATGTACTACAGATATGCTAACTATTTTTTAGGTATTACTAACTTAGTGACTGTGACATAACATTAGTAACATGCTTTATTATTGTAGATGTAAAAGTAAGGAAACTAAAAACAGATTTTTACAGAGTTTCAGGCGTTAAACTACAATAGTTTGTTTCTTCCAATAAGATTTAACCTCTTTTATGTTCAATGTAATAAAGATGACAGTCAACAATCTAGAGGTCACTTATTGACCTGCAAAATGAAATCCAATAAGAGATCTTTCATCTTAAACAAAAATGTAAGTTTGCCCCTCATGAGTGAAGTGGATGAAATAACAAACTAGGGATTAAAGACATTCTTTTAACAAAAAACTTAAAATTAATTCCATTCATATTAACTAGAAAAATTCAAAATCTTTCAAAATTATCAATGCACCATTGAAATGGCTTTTAAATTCTTGGAAATATTTAAATTGAAAAAAACAACACATATATGAACAAAATAAGTTTCAAATGAACTTTAAAAATTAGACTGTAAAAAGCTCTTAAGATACATTTGTTATGAAATCTACTTTTTGATTTCAGTTTGCTTAAGCAACATAAAATGACAATATGCACCCAACTCATTCTAAATTGGGCAGAGGCAGATTATAAATCAACCTGTTATAGAGTTTGTTTTATATTCTCAACATGTAAAGTGATATATTTTACTTGATGAAAGCCATAATGTTCCAATTAAATGTGGCAAAAATCTAAATAATTCAGGTGATATTAGTTAATGACATGCTGTACACCTAGATCAAGCATATTTAGATAACATTTGCAAGTTTTAAAGTCACACTTTAAATGTCACACTTATGATAGTTGTTTTAATCACTTGAGATAGTTCTTATCATTCATACTGACCAGTAACGCCTGTACCTCCACTTAGGTCAGTATAGCTAATGAATGATAGTGTAAGCACCTGGTTTTGAAAAGTGAAACTGACCAAATTCTTTACTTGCATTCTACACTGAACTACAAATCTTCTGTTCAAAAAGTAATGCTAGGTTCAATAGTCTTTGGGTACACAAATCTGAAATGGTGACATGACTGAGTACTGTAATAACTGACTTCCTAGATGTATTGATTAACACAGATGCAGTGTCAACCTTAATGTGATGGCTAAACATGTAAGAATAAATGGCGTACATGTACTGACTTTTGTATGAGAAAAAGAAGTATGGTGTATGCTGTCATATACTCAAGGCTCAAAATTTTTAGATTTAATTTTTAACTAAGATTTGCCAGATAAAGCAAATGTCAAGTCAAAATATAGACTGATTCAGGTTTACCTTATAATATATCTCATAAAATTACAAAAATTTCCAGCGAGTTTCATGTGGAATTACACTACATACATAGTTTTACATATATATACATATAATTCTATATCATAGCATGAAATACGAAACAAAAATGGTCAAACCAAATTTCATACTTAAATAAAGCAATATTTTTATTTCTATGTGATGAAATGTTGCATGAAAGTAAATTTTCAATATGCTGTGTAAAAATACTTTACATTTCAAGTACATGTATTACAAACTAAAAATTTAACCATATTGTTTCTTACCAATAAAATAAGACTAACAATAGGCAAAAATGTAACATATACAATCAAGCTTCTAACACAATAAGCTGTGTACATAATGTTTAAACTGATGTTTCACACATAACTTATCTCTTAATAAAACTGAAACAAGGCCAAGATTTGTTTGGTTTATTAAAGAATGACAATGGCAAATATGCAAATAACACTGAAGCAATTTATTATACATATTAAATAACTGCCTCAAAGAATAACAGCAGTTACTCCATTTTACATCTGTTAGGTTACATGTGTATTACACCAACATAACTGTTACATCACAAAAATAAAAATTATGATAGCTATCTTTCTGAGCATTGAATTTTACAAACTGCATGAATGAATGAATGATCTCACTTATTTCACCTTAGAAAGTTAATTATTTCAGCACTTCTCACAAAAAGCACTATACAATTAGCACATATAATCATCATTCACACACACACACTTATCTAGTTTAACAGACCATCTCTCCTGTAACAAGTTCCCCTTGCTGGCTCACCAGTAAGTAGTAAGGCTTATAATGTTACACTTTGGGATTCAATCCCCATAGTGAACACATCACAGATAGACAATGTGCAATTTTGCATTCAACAACAAACAACCAGGCTGGAGTGTAATTCATAGAAAAAATCACTATGCAAAATTAAAACTGCCCTGTCATATTAACAGCTACAAGGAAACAGAGGTATATGATATATCCAATACACAACGATAAGCTTCAAAAATTATCATGCTAAAAAGGATTACTCATTACAAGAAACAAATACTGCAATTATTTTTTTGATATAGATCTATGTAGAAAGAAAACTTATGATGATGTTATACTGTTGCAAAAGACAGTCCTTGAAAAACAAAAAATTGTTTAAATAAAGTTAATTTCATCATGTGACATGTAACGTACATTACAATGTGGTGCTTCTTAACCTGCACAGGATTTGTTTGAATAATAATTAGAAATACCAGGAAACTTCTTCTAACAGTATTTTATATGAGTTTGTACATGTTTTCTATCAACCAAGTAACCATGAATGACCATTCAGTTTTAGTCAGTATCTGTTTGGTAAACCTTTTTGTAGAGTATATAAATCCCAAATTTTTACACTGTGGAGGTGAGTGATTTCTGTAACTAAATCATGTGCTTAGTTACACAAGTTACTACACAGTACAAAATCGGCCAACATTCTTTAGTGGAAAATATTACTTAAGGATTTAATATCAAAACATGTTTTGTTATGTACGTGGCTATCTATGTTAAATTGTTCTATGATTTAAATCTTTAAAAGTAAAACTGAAAATTGTATGAAGATAAAAAATTATAGTTAAAAATAGATTTCCATTGAAAGATGTACTGTATTTTTGACTGGCAACAACCACCTGAGAAAACTATATTAAGAGGTAAATAAAGGGGGGGGGGATGCTTTGCTGGAAACACTTTAAGCCGTACAAACAGGCTAATTTCAAAGATTATGCATATGGCATGGAGTGAGATTTATGGCATATTTTAGAACTTTTTTTTTTGCTATGATTACCCTTTGTTATTCATTCATTTTTTTTACTTACTTAGGAAAAGGGGGACGGTTAATATTAGCCTTGATCATAGGCAATTAATGACTGCCAGTCAGTGGGTTCTAAGCTTGTAACTTAATATAAAAGTACTGTGTGTAAATGGTTATAGGAAATTATTCAGGTTTATTTAACCACATTTGTATTTCTGATGATTAATCTCACTTTGGGAGTATTTCCAAGCCTAAACAGCCAGTTTTTGTTTTCAAATCTGAAGTTGAGGAACACACATTGAGACTAATAAAGTTTAGAGATGGCTTGAACAAGTAATTAAGAAAACTCTTTTACCCATTTTTGATGTTCTGACAATGTTTCATTTGAAGTTATCTATTTTTGTTATTTCATAGATGTTCTGTCTCAGGTTATCTGTTTTCTTCTGGATTATGTTTTGACTCTGGTTGTTAGCATTTTCAAGTTTCAATTGTCAGTAGATATACAAGAACTTTAAATGATTGTATGAACAAGAAAAAATACCTAGAACTCTTATGAAAGTTTATGTTGTAAACACTGTTACACCAGTTTATACAAATATGTTTCACATTCTCATACATATATAACTATTCTGTTTTATGCTTCTTGTATGTTATTTACATGTATGTTTGGTTATATATTTCTGTACACATACATGAAGAAAATATACAAATTGTATTTGTTTCTTTTATACACAAACTCCCAATGTACACAAACATATAATGTACATTTTTAACCTACACAGTCTACTTGAAGTCCTTCAGTATTTATTATTACCATGCCTTCAACTAATTTTAAATCTTTGAAACAAATCTGCACTTATAAAACAAGTGAAACCTCTACTAAAATTACCTAGTTTAAGTTTTGATAGATGAAATTTATTTTATTTTATGCTCCATACACTTTTAGTTGTATCTTGAGGGACTAAACCAGTGCTCATGCTCAGCTAAAACTTCAAGTAGTCCCATGGCTATATATATCTATACATCTTGAGCTCATGCGGTAACTATGGCAACACTAAAATGGAATCTGCCTCTGCTTCAAGCACCCACTGGCTAATGATTTCCAGATAATAAAAACTGTACATATGAAAAGTAAATTCATGTTTAAGTAGATGTCTCCAAGATAATATATTACACCTTGTCTTCTTGTGCAAACAGATCTTCTGTAACAATAAAGCCCCATGAAATATTTCAATTTCTGAAACTTTTTTTCCTTATCTATTATTAACTTTATTAACAAACAGACCACATTAATGGAACAAGCCCATTTCTGTTAAAGTATATATATAATTTGCTTCTACAGGTTTAACTGTGTCATTAAATAAAAATCCAATTTAACTAAGTTCAGGTTATGGTAATCTTGTCAATTTAGTGGATATGAGGCTTCTTATAAATATAATGGTTTATCTCAATTCTTAAAGTCAACATTGGGCTGCTGGCATGATAACCTTTGATACATTTTGTGCATCACTACATTAAGTTCATTTTGAGTTCTTACCACTAACTATTATTTCTTTCTACAGAAAAAGTAAACATCTTAAGATATATGCAGGAATACCTCTTTCACTCTTTTTAAAGCCCATGACAAACAAAAAGGAATTTTGGTTCACTTATCACGTATGCATAGACAAAAACTAGGAGTGATGAAGAAAAAAACAACAACAAAAAACAATCACAAACTTGAGAGTAACACAAGCAAAAACCCACTGCCAAACATGCTTATCCTTTCAGTAATAGGGGTGTTATAATGTGACAGTCAATCCTATTATTTTTTGATAAAGATCAGACCATATGATAGTAGTGGGTTGTGTTGACTAGTTGCTTTCCCTCTAGTCTATCACTTTAAAGTTAGGAATGGCTAGTGCACATAGCCCTTGAGTAACTTTGTGTGAAAAATTAACAAGCAAACAAACAAACACAAGCTAGAAAACAACAAAAAGATAGATATGTTGATACAGCAAACAAATATACCAAATAAACATAAGAATGGAAGTTCTGTAATGAAACATAAAGGTAGGCAATAAACAAACAGCAAAAGTGTGAGGAATGATTAAAAATGTGAATAAAAAGGACTGGATTAAAGCTAAAAAGGACAGGTTAATAATACTTTCTTGTTATGTATTTGACACTTAAATATACGAGATCAGTTACAAATAATGTTGCTAACATTTCGAGCAACCTTCGCATATTAAAATTATCAGAAGTTTATACTGATAAAATGAATAAAGTTTTATAATTTTCTTAATTTTGACCAATTTAGTACCAGGATTACAGAAAATAGTGGATGAAGTATTATAGTTTTTCATAAACATACCCAGACTCTGTATATTTAACAGGTATGTAATTACCTAAGGATATCAGAGTCTAAATTTTGTATGGAATGTTTACTTTTGTTTTGATCATATATAATTAGGTAGAAATATTTGTAGTTTTTTTTATTCTTTAAATAAATTTGTTTTTGTATTCTATAACTTATGGTAATATGCTGTACAAAAGTAATGTTCTAATATACTTCTTTTATAAATACATATAGGAATATACGAAATTTACGTTACATGATTAATACAAGTTACCACACATTACCTCTCTTGTAAAATCATTAATACAATTTTTGTATTCATGTAAAACTTGTGTATCCAAATAAACATCAGCATTAGATTGCTACTATTTTTAAATCTTAACTAATGTCACCCATAATTAGTTTTTTTTTAGTTTTCTCTTATCTAACCACATGTCTAGATAAATATTAAATTCATAAACTTGTTCTTGGTGGTCCTTAAGTAACCATCATATTGAAATATAATTGTTACTTATGTCTATGCTAGTAGAAGATATTAGAAATTAACTATGGTAGATTTATGGAAGAATATGATGTAATTGAAACTACTTCAAAAATATGAAGCTTTTTGTTTGCTTGTTGTTAAGCAAAAAGCTACACACTGAGCAATCTGTGCTGTTCCCACCACGGGTATCAAAACCTGTTTTCTAAGTTTGTAAGCCTCAGACCTACAGCTGAGTTAGTGGGGGCGGTATTAAACTTAATAATATTATCAATAAATCTCAAACTAAAAATTACAAAATATCAATCCAAGTTGGATAAATAAATGACATGTTTGAGACTCAAATGTTTAGGTCAAATAAAAAGAAAAATCATTTTGAATAGAGAGGCAAAACTAGATTAAACAAATTCTTGATGTTGTAAAATATTCTAAATACTACAGAAATAAGTAGAAATTACAAACACTTGTTGTTACTCCTCTAATTCATACAAGTATTTTTGTCAGCCTGACAATTTTCTAAAAATAAGTTTTCAAGTTCCTTGCTGGCTTGGATTTGTGATACAACAAAAATTATATCCAATAAGTTATTTATATTCTGTTAAGGATTAAGAAAATTGTGATTAAAATTTATGGGGGCTTATTGTGATACAGATTTTTATTATATCTAGAGTAAGAAAATATATCAGTTTTCATTTGCATCTATAAAACGGATTACTTCATCATTTTATTAAGCCCTTCACACCAATTAAAAACTCATACACGTATAAATAAAGGAATACTTTAATATTCTAAACCATTCTTCCAACTTAACTTAAAACTTTAATAGCTACATTACAAAATCTTGATGTAAAAAGTACACAATAATATTTTTTCTATTTAATTTAAAAGCGTAATTTTAATATTTAGTAAGTTATTTTTATAAAATAAACAGTTATAATCACAACAATTATTTACCACGTAGTTTGTGATTATATTAAAATAGTAACTCCCCCCCCCCCCAAAAAAAAATGAAGTAAAATCATCTTTCAGACTGCTGAACAGATGTCACTACAGTGATCGATGGCTCACACTTTTTATAAACTGGTTAAAATGAAAACAAAAAAAAACATCGTTTACAATTCACCACGAATGGAATTTTTTGTTGGATTAAAGTCAGGAAAAAACTTAAGTTATAAAGCCATTTATCTTCCTAGTTTATTTTTCACAATAACAAAATTCAACGTTTTAAGATTATTATTATTGTTACGACAGCGGAAGTCACGTGACGCTGGTAACACTTCATGACATTCTAGAAGGCCCGAGCATTTTCTAGGCGCCCTCTATTTTAATATATAAGCCCGGCAAATAAAGCAGAAAGAAGAAGTGACGGCATAGATAATTGCGGACAGGCTGAGATACAGACGGATAATTGAGTCAAGCGCGGTAATGACCGTAAGTAAAATGCGTGAATCATTGTGCATTATAGCGTGTGTTTAAATGAAAGTGACTGTGGAAATTAAGTGTATTGCAAAGTTGTATTGAGAAACAATAAACCAGTTTTATTTAAGAAAGGACTTGCATCGCTAAAGTTTCATAGGAAATAAATTATACGGGAAATTAACAAACGAAAATAGACGTAACATTATTTTACACTTTCAAACGTAAACTTTAGTTAGTGCTTAATACAGGATTTAGGCAGCGTACTTGTGACGTTTTAAGGGAATGGAAGTTACCCCAAACTTAGAGATGACTCAACTTTGGCTAGCACCGGCTGTTGTTAAAGAGTAACGAAACTTCGTCAGTAAATACTGGTTGGTAAACTTCCTAGATTTACTGATATCGTAAAGAACGCTATTTAATTTATGGAGTATATCAAAACAAAACCTTTCAAATTGGAAACAAAGTTTTCTTCCATGAAACTACTTTTCAGAAAGTTCAAAATATTCTAATAAAGTAAGGCAGTGATTTCTGAAATTTAAATAGCGGCGCCCCCTAACTCAGAAGTTTCCGTTGCGTACCCCTTCACATTAAAATAATTTTCTTAAGTAATAACAGAAAAATCACCATTTTATTTACCCGTTTTTAATAGTTTTTATATGAAAAAATGCTTGTAATGAGTGAATAAATGCGAAAGCATAGAAAAAAAGAACACGTTGAGAGCAATGTTACAGATTTGTTAGGTTGTCGTCGTCTCCCCCCAAAGGCACCAATACACGCCCTAAAGTTTGGAAAAAAGTGAAGTAAGGTATTCGATCTGAACTCATATTTATGATCTAAGCGTGTGAATATATTGCGCCGGCAAAGGCTGTTACATGTCCTTCCAAAAAGCGATTAGTTTTCGATAGCATTACTTTATCTACGAAACACCAGTATCAGAATGTAATTTCAATGCATGTCGTTTCACTACGACTTTATATTGGCTGTGGTTGTCACGTGACTTTCAGATTTGCTTATTCAATATCGTTTTAATATAACGTACTTGTCTGAAAGAGAAAAGGGAACGGTTTCCATATAAATAACGTCAAAAATGTTATATTGCTTTAACAAATTTTTTCTAATGAAGAAAGTCTTTTCCTCGAAAGAAGTTGAAGGGCATAAAAATTCTTCCCAGTAACGCTAGGATGACTGGTCAGAACGTTCTAGCACTAAAGATAAAACGGAATTATGTAGCTGTAGTCGAATCGCTAACAAAGATCCCAAGCAAACCACTAGTTCTATTTCATTTTAACTAGGACACAACTTTTCAAACTCTTATTATTTTTGTATTCAATTTCTCTTAAGACCTTAACCAACGCTATAAGATACAGAGGGTTACACGTGGCAATGAACCGTGCCTTTAATTTACTCGAACTGAACGGTTTTAAAACTATTTACATTATCTATGACATCTCGTATCTGACAACTTCACAGTTTAAACCTTTTTTTTCTAACTGCCTTTACATTCGTATTTATTTCACGTATAGTTACTCTATATAATAATAGCAATACAATCAAATACATCTTGTACACGATCTTAACTTTGCATTGTTTGTAATACTCCTACTTCGGTAAACTGTGCCGAACGCTTTCTGAGTTTGGAGAGTACAATATACACGTGAATATGTGTGTCTAGGGATACCACATACGTGATGAAAACAGCTTTTCAGCAATAACTTTGATACAAAAATTAATTATTACTCCCGAAGAGGAGTGATTATCATTTGATAAAACTAATATTGTTTGTTCGCTGACTGACGTTAACAAAGTTTGTATAACAGAGGATTATCTTATCTTTTTTTTTCGAGTGCTCAGTGTATGTAAAGCTTGTCTTAGCAAGTGTACTCAAGCCTGGAGTGTAATTTGACATAACGTGGGTAAGCATCAACTATGCAACATATAAAGTTAAAATAAATTTCGAACAGGTACCTTTACATAGTCCTCTTCGATTCAGAATATTTTTAGTTACACAAATCGATTGCCGAGCATTTCCCACATTTCTTTAATCCATATTTTCCTGTATAAATCAAACTTCTTTTTTCGAAACTGTATTTTACATGAAAACTTATATAATATTTGAACCTATTTATAATGTTAAAGTAAAAGATCGGAATTTTCCCATTTCCCTTTATACAAGTTTAATCAATCATCACAAAAATAGTGAGACCATCATGGACATCAAACAAGATATAGACAACCTTTATCCCAATACTCTGTATACACATCTTGTTTAGAAGTATTCAGTGGTTTATTACTCAACAATACCATAAAAATATTATCAAAACAAAACAACAACTATTATTTATTAAAACTTAATCTCGAATTTTAGCTGAAGCATAAGTTCCTATATTTTCAGACTCGAATCACTTGAAACTTTAAAATCGAATACACAAATAGATGAATGGAAGGAAGATATGAATAAAAACCTGAATAAAAGTACTTTATTTTACTGGCTTGGATATCATAACAAACTGATAATGAATTAAACTTAGCAACAAACTTAGAAACATTTTGACATGTTTACATACTCTCCTTAAATACATATAATATAAAAATCCAGGAAAGTTTGTTTGTTTTTAGAGCAAAGCTATGTCCATCGTGGAGAATCGAACCCCGGATTTTAGCGTTGTAAGTACATAAACTTACCGCTGTCCCACGGGGGACGTCTAGGGAAGAAATGTGCTGCCATGAAAACTAACAAGAGACGAAGTAACCGAACGCTGTACAGTAAGGCAAAACAAAGTTGCATACAACTGTTCTACTTGATAACAAAACCTTCCATACGATGTTGAAAGATTTATGGCCATGGAGATATTTTCTATTTCTTCGTGAAAACTCACCGATTTTTGTAAACAAATATAAAATATCGCCATTTTTTTCTAAACCTGTTACAAACTACTTGAATACTGCATTGCATAAACAACACTCATGACAAAGGCAGGTTTCTTAAAAACAAAAACATTATATAAATTGTTCGCATATTTTTCTCACACACACACAAATATGAGAAGGCGGGATATAAACAATGGTGTATAAATCACTTTAACTGCAAAGAAAAACTACACGTGTGCTTTGTGTGCTTTTGATATACGCACGTTTTAATCCATTCCCTTTCAACATCAAAAACCTTTCCTTTTTCATGAATATATTCAAGGATACTGTTAATTTTGAATTGTATTCATAAGCATTTTGATCTAGTTACAGTACGAATATTACAAATAGGAAAAGTAAAATAAACTTTAAATATCAATGAAACCCGGTAAAAATAATCCTTGGAAAGGAATTATTACTTGTAGCGAACGGCAAAGTGGCACGCGAAAAATAAGTGAAACAGAAGTTAAAAAAAAGGATAAATCAACGGATACAATAAAAGAGAAAAAAGGGCTAATCCAGGTTCCTTGAACTTGAAATGCATCTACCTGTTGGACATGCGACTATGAGAAAATGGACTGTTGTAATATGCAAGTAACAGTTTCCAGACGTTTTCCTATTATGTTTACCATTGAGTCATTGAAAACCAGCTGGTCAGATGTAAGGAATATTTCAAAATAAGTACCTAAGTTTAGACTGCAAATTTTCATGTTCTCTATTAGAGATCAAGGGGATATTTGGGACTGGCTACATGCATTTACTTAAAAACTAACAAAATCGTGTATGATCGTTCAAATCAAGACGAGGAAAATGTCTGGAATAATCGTCTTTTTCCCGTGAATTTTCACGGGTAATTTACTCTAAATTTGTAACAAGTATTAATTTGTATTTACATTTTATTTTTTAAAATCATTAACTGCTGGAGAGGCAGCCCTATGTCTAGCTATGTTAACTATAACTGAGAGAGGATTATACAATAATACCATCTTTCATCCTGGAAGATATGATACATTAACAATGGAAACGTGATAGAGAAGGTGACTGAACTACTGTATTAATTCGTATTGCGGACGACTTCACACAAAAACACTATTCCTTAATATCAGAAACTAGATATTTCTGGTTGTGGAACTTCCTACAATAATACTTCTCAATGAGAAAACTAGACACAACTGTGTTATATCTCACTGTGGAACACCTCATACAACAAGGCTATTTCTAAATATTTGTCAATGGTAAAGATTTCATGCTGCAAGAACACTCAATGCGAGAAACTAAATACAACAATACGATATACGGAATATTTCATACAATAACACTACTACTCAGAGTGAGAAATTAGGCAGAAAAAGCTTATTTATCAGTGCATAAGATCTCACACAGCGTTACTATTTTTCTATGTCAGTCATAAATTAACTTTCCAATATTAATAAGCTATAAAACTTTATATGGATAAACTTATTTATCCTTTTTTATTATGTTTACAATAAAAGTATTATACATTTCAGTAAACATGATATTTTCTATCCATAAATATACAAAAAAGTTTTAAGCTTTAGTTGAGACATTGTAAACCCAACTCATTAAATAATTCAGGCTAAATGTATGCTTTAAGAGTTTCGTACAATTAGTTTGGAAACATAATAAAATCTATAGTTTTTACAAGTTTTATATATGGCGCAAGTACTACAAAAGTTTCATGCAGCCACACAGTAAAACAAAATATTAAACAAAATTATAATTATGCAGCTCTACTGAGCGATGCGAGGCAGAACCGAGTATAATAATCGGGGAACAGGCGTTCTTCACAAACGCGCTATACATATTAAGCCATACTGGAAAACGGTCTGTCTGTGGACGCATCTCCTCCTAAACGAGTTGAACGATACAGACCAAACTTAAATTCCTAACTTAGCTGTCCAAAAGCAGGCCAAATTCATGTTAAGCTTTCTCCTATACTAAAAAATAAAAATATTTTATAGAATACCCCCCCCCCCCCTATATCATTACTACACAGGAGTTTGAACAAAACTCACAACGTAACAAAATTCTACAAAACAAATATTATAAATAAAATATTCAGCATTTTGGCTTGTTTCCCATAATAACCAAAATATACAGTAATAAAATTTACAGCTACAATGCGGAAGCTTCTACTACGTCTGGAAAGGTATTCGGTCAGGTTATATTCAGACCACTTCCTCCCTCCTTTACTATCGTATGATAAACTATCAAATGCTAAAATAATATTCATAAAATCAGGGCTTGAACATTATATAAAACACTGGGTTGAAACACTGATTCTACTTCAGGGCCATGTCCATAAATATAATGCTTAAAGCATTTAGTGCAATTTCACTATTTCTCTTCATTTGGTTGTTTTTACTCACAAACATTTCCAGTGTACAATGTCACTGTTTCACTTGAGGTAGATACCAGACGAATATTTTTCATATAATACCCTTTTAAATACACATGTGATACCTAATTCTAAGCGATATACTATAGTCTAGTGCAGGTAGACTTTTTCTTATAGTAAAAATTGAGTGGAGAGAGATACTTAGGACCATCATCACCATGTATGATATAACAATCTATTTAGGTTTACAATGCGGAGTGCATTCCTTTGATCGTTGTTTGGTCAAGTGACCTGGGAGGATCAGGTTCACCTTGGACTTCTACCTACATACGTAGATTTTTCGTGTTTTCTGGTATATACTTCTCTTTTTCGCGGAGAATAGATATTGCTGCTGTTTAAGTTTCTGCTCTTTTCTGATCCACATCATTTAACTTCCGGTTTATACTAGGGTTAAAATAAGCGCTTAAGCCTGAATTAGAAAACAAAAAATCATAATTAAAATATTTTTTAGAATATTTCTTACTTCTTGGTGTAAGATATAGTTTTCTGTAGAAGCGAAACTTAAGATTATTATTAAATTAAATGCATAAATGTGCCAACTTCAGACAGTAGAAATCTTGACCACATCTCTACTGTGAAATGGGCTGCTCTGAACAAGAAATGACGCAATTGCTTTACCATTTCTGCCAAGTTTCTTGAATCGACTCCCATATCTCCTCACTTCCAATCCACTTCACCTGCCTTACAACAATTTTCTTGGAGAATGAACGCTACTGAAAATCTTCGCAGAGATTTTGCTCATAATTAGCAAATCTGTGCGTGTTTTCTGCGTTTTCGATGAAAAAAAACAACAAACAAACATATATATACATATATATATAGAGAGAGAGAGAGAGAAAGAGAGGGGTGGTGGTGCAGTCTCCTTAAATAACCTGCTATTTTTTAAGGTAAGACAATTAAAGTACATTACAGGAACTTCAAAAAGAAAGCCCATTATGGACTGAGAGTTCACTTTTACTTGTAGACATTCACCAGATCTGTTGGGTTCTCACCAAGGGCAGAGCTGGGCATGTAATTTGCCTCTCAAAAATTAGTCAAATTGCACATCTACTTAATTTACAGGTGTGTTAACTAAAATACTAAAAAGAAGCGTAGGATATAAAACACTTTAATAAATATAGATAATCACGAAACTTTGTTTGTTTGTAGTTAAGCATAAAGCTATACAAAGGGCTATCTATGCTCTAACCACCAAGGGTATCAAAACCCGGTTTCTAGAGTTGTAAGTTCGCAAATATACCGCTGTACCACTGGGGCGCACGAAACTTTATATACATATTCATAACATATATATTTTATACTAAAGTACTCTAAACGTTATTAATGCACTGATAGTGGAACAATTTTTATAGTAGGGTACTGAAATACACTGAACAAAATCGAAATCCCTATATATGATGGGAACGACGCATTCGGCGAGCTGGTGTAACTCACTAAAATCCAGTTTTTTCCGGTCAGAAATCGAGCATATAGCAGTCCTATTCACAAAGTTAGTAATGTTTATAATTAAATTTTACATCTAATACATTAACATTTGAGTAACAATTAAGCCAGGAGTGAAATGTATTTAGTTAAAATTACGACTTGTTTTTTACATCTTTCACTGCCGGTGGGGGTCCACATACTACATCTTAGTCAGTAATTTTAAGTTTTAGTTTTACACCTGTTTAGACAGACAAAAAACTAAGCAAGAAACGCTGAACGAAATCAGTAACTTTCTATGGAAACTACACAGAGGACACGGACAAAAATAAGTGAGGATAACTGAAGTATTGATGGTAGTTTTTTGTTTTGCTAATGTGGACCCTTTAGCTATTAAAGTTGGACCCAAAAGCAACTTATGGCATAAGTCGTTTAGAAAAATGTGTTTATAAAGTTGATATGTTCCTCATCGATAATTACAATTTACATATATAATTCGTACTGGTAGCAATTTGAAACCAAACGACCATTAATATATATATATATATATATATAAAGTACAATTTTCTACAAGAAAAAAGCCACATATATATCACTTTCTCATACTACCAGTCTGCTAACAGTTTATGCTCATTGTGAAATAACAGCTGTTGATGTCACATACGGAATGTGTTATGAAGAGTTACTTTATACTAATGTCACATTTCTGTCAAAAATGTTACACCGACCGTGAGTTATAAATCTCAATACTGGACATATTTTATGATTTGGCTTATTGAGGTAAACACGGAAATATAACACATATTTCTGCCACGTGCTTCTACTGAATATGTTTGTTTGAAGTTATGCACAAAGCTACACTATGGTCTATCTGTGCTCTGTCCACCACGTGTATCGAAACCCGGTTTCTAGCAATATAAGTCTACAGACATAACCGCTGAGGGGCCTACTGAATATGAAAAGTGATACTACTCCTGAACCATTTTGAAGCGTTATATTTATACCAATGTTCATTAGCTTCATTTAATCTTTGTGAAGATTACAATTCTGACCTATAAGTAGAATTGCAATTCTGTTGACGGAGTAAATATTTTAAATACTATTGCAAAAGACAAGAATTCCAAGCAATTATTACCACTATTCCTTTAATTCTCACCACCTCCAAATATAATTACGAGTACCAAGTTTATTTGGATCTCAGATACAGTGTGATAATTTATTTTTTCACGATGTATATAAATATATTTGTCTTTGTTTTGAACCCAAGACCTACCTCACGCCCGGCGAGTGCTCTACCAACTGACAAAAGAGTTAACCCCCTACTGCTTGGCTATAAGTCACTTTTTAAAAATTCAAGCAACAATAGGGATCGTGTCTAAGTATGGTTTGTTTGTTATTGCTATTTACAAGTTTTTTCAAATCATTTGCTGGCTTACTGTTAGTTATGATGTAGATTTTATCATTTAAATTCATGAAATAAATCAGTCTTCAGATGTATACAAACTGTGTGTAAAACACTTATGTTTACACAGAGGGCTCACTTTATTTCAAACTATTTTTTTAACTTTTTTTTTAAAGTGGTTTGTTAAGCATAAAGCTATGCAACTGACTATCTGTGCTCTTCTCACCATGGGTATCGAAACCAGGTTTTTAGCGCTTAAGCCTGGAGACTTACCGCTGAGCCACTGGGGAGGGGAGAAAAAAAGATATCTACATTATTAAATAATGTTATAAAAACTGTAAGAGACTAGCTATTTACTTACATATACTAATTTTGTACTTATAAGTCCGAAAATATAGCTGATAGCACGTGGATCAAAATGATGACACAAGTGCATTTTAAACATTGCAAGTAAGAACGATATATTAAATAACTATATTCATTACGCGGTTGATTTTTAATTCTGATCTATGTAGGTAGCTTGATTTGATCACCAATTTCTATTAATATCTAAAAAATAAACAATTATAATGTCAAGAATTACTTATCACATGATTTGGGATGCTATTAAAATGGTAAACCACCAAACACGTGCAGTCACTTTCCATTATTCTTTCTGGCTACTCAACAGACGTCACTACATTGATTGATGTCTCGCACTTTCTCTAAGCTGAGAAAAGCGGTCGTTTGCAAGTCATGAGGAATGGGAGTAATTAGTGTTGGATATAAGTCAGAAAACTTATAAAACCATTTATCTTCCAAGTTTAATTTACCTAGAAATAAAATTCAGCCTTTTCAGATTATTATTTTTTCATGTTATCAAATAGTTAACTTTATTTGGCAAAACTTACGTTTACCGATATCGTGTTCCACCTTGTTTGATATACTCACTGCCCCATGCAAAGGAAAACTTTTCAAATCTGCAAGGTATGTGGATTATTGTTGCATTTGATGAAGCATCAATAGGTACAAAAATGGAATCTATATCCGAAAATATGTATGTACCCCGCATGGACCTAATGAACCTCCATACCAATTTTGGGGAAAATTCATCCACACCCTGCGAAGTAGTTACATGGACATACAATAGACTGTACTATTATAGTTTTTTGTATTTTGTGGTTTTTATGGGCGTTGTTTACCACTACTTCGCCTTCTGTTATGGATCTTCACCAAATTTGGTACAAAGGTTTACTGGGTCCATGCGGAGATACATGCAAACTTGCGGTTTCACTTTTTGTGTTTTGCAGTTTTTATGGGCTTTGTTTTTATGTTTCTTACAATTACAAATAAAGGAAGCAACTTTCATGTTCTAAAATAATCTTTCATTAATCATGAATTTACATAACTTCCGTCCAGGGAAAGGGTGCTTCAACTAGTAATAAATAAAGTGTAGTGTTGATAATGGTGATGATTATATCAACAATAATTGTTTGTTTTTTAATTTCGCGCAAAGCTACACGAGGGCTATCTGCGCTAGCCGTCCCTAATTTAGCAGAGACTAGAAGGAAGGCAGCTAGTCATCACCATCCACCGCCACTCTTGGGCTACACCTTTACCAACGAATAGTGGGATTGACCGTCATATTATAACGCCCCCACGGCTGAAAGGGCGAGCATGTTTGGTGTGACACGGATTCGAACCCGCGACCCTCAGATTGCGATTCGAGTACGCAAAAATAAGTTTGAAGTTCTCCCCTCTCCCCCATTTTGTCTTCGCAAATTACATTGTCCGGTATTGTTGATATTAGCATAATTGTTTTTATTTCTAGTTTCCCACGTCGATTGAAGACAATATTTGAGGTTAATGTTGAAACTTCATATTCTGTGTACATCAGTCAGGTAACTGTTGTTTTTGTTACCTTACGTCATTAAAATATTGTTTCTGAAGAAAGTCTTTGTTTTATGTTCTTTCTTAACTTTGTTTCTATCCTTCATTATAACTTTTCAGCTTATGACCTGACGTTAAACACAGATTTTACTTAGGATTGTTCATTATTTTGGAACATTCTTATGTACTTTATGACGTAACGTTGACAAGAATTGAACTCAGAAGTCGTTAATTTAACGCCACGAAACGAAACAGGAATTAAGCCGAGTAAAAACTTGTGTTCTGCATAATTGAGTGAGATTGGAAAGAAATAGCAGTCAAAACAGAAAAATCATAAATACAATATAACTTTGGATATAAATATATTAGTATGTACCGAGATATACGTACCATAAAAACCATTTGATATTTTCTAGATGCTGAGGGATTTCTCTCCGAAGTAAAAACTAATGCAAGGTTTCTGTTTGTCATTTATAATACTTAGTTTATTTCATAACAAGTTCTTTATGAAATACTTTATTCGAATAGTTATTCAAAATATGTCACTTATATACATTCAGAGTTCAACACATAGCTAATTGTACGTTTCTAAAATTTAATTAACGATATATAAATCCATTACTTCATCTAAACAACATTTTTTGTTTGTTTTAAATTGCGCGCAGAGCTACGCAAGGGCTATCTGCGCTAGCCGTCCCTAATTTAACAGTGAAAGACTAGAGGTAAGGCAGCTAGTTATCACCGCTAACTCTTGGGCTACTCTTTTACCAACGAAGAGCGGGATTGAAAGTCACATTATAATGCCCTCACGACTGAAAGGACGAGCATGCTTGGTAGGACGGGGATTCGAACCCGTGAACCCGCGACCCTCACATTGCGAGTCAAGCGCCTTAACCATCTAAACAACGATGTTTCATTCTTTGTTCTACAAAAATCAGAAGACAAGCTACTATAATTGTTTGTTTGTAATTAAGCACAAAGCTACACAATTGGCTAACTGTGCTCTGCCCACCACGGGTATCGAAACCCGGATTCTAGCGTTGTAAGTTCACAGACATACCGCTGTGCCATTAGGGGGCAGCTACTGTAAAAAATGATAGTAATGAAACAAAACCCTGTATAATTGCTAAACATTACTGGAAAACGTACGAATTGACACCAAGCAAGAATTGAACTCATAACGTATTGATCTTGCAAGATAACTACTGATCAGTTAGAAGCTGCAACACACACACACACACACACATATATATATGAATTTATATAAATCTCATGTCAAAAATGCAGATAATTGCTCATTACCTATTAAAACATTAATAAGTGCATTATGAAAAAATATAATTTTATACTTTATTTTCTAAATATTTCCATTTTGGTATTTTTGTGAAAACAAACAAACTGACTTTATGAAAATTATTTTATCAATAAATTTAAAACCACATTTAAAGTTACATAGCATAATATATACAGGAAGTTTAAAACATATATGTTTGTTTGTTTAGAATTAAGCACAAAGCTACACAATGGGCTATCTGTGCTCTGCCCACCACGGGTATCAAACCCGGTTTCTAGCGTTGTAAGTCCGCAGACATACCGCTGTGTAAAACACGTATAAATAAATATATAAAGTTTTAAAGTAGAAAAACGCGGGAAATGTTTTCATTGTCAAGTAGGTCTTATGAGAAAATGCTTACTGTAGAAACCAAAGAGTATCCTGGAAGATACGAAACAGGTATTTTGGTCAAAACATTTTTATTTTATTAAAAATATTTTCTTAATAAATTTAAACCCACATTAAAAGTTACATAGGGAGTTTAAAACAAATACAAAGTTTTAAGTTCAAAAAAGCGGGAAATTTTTTCATTGTTAAGTATTTACATGTGGTTTTATTTATTTGTTTTCAATTAACAATAACAAAGGGATTTAAAAATATTTTTATAATGTTTCACACACACTCACAGAGATCCCCTACGTATTGCAATTTGCGATAAACTGTTTCAGAATTGTGCACAAGGCTACACGAGTACTGCGTCCACAAAGCCGTCCCTAAAATGGTAGATTAGAGAGAGGGCATTTGTGTAATAGCACCTACCGCCAACTTTTTTTTTTTTAACTTACAACCGATTCGTCTTGGATGATTCGTACAGAAACACACACACACACCAACTTAACGTCTACAAGCCCTATCACTCACACTCATCAATACTGTTTCTCTGTCTTGTGGCACCACAGACACAACGTATTATTTTCAACTGGTGTTATGTATTGACAGCCACGTTCAATTTTCAAAAGAACATAAAAAAGCACTATTTTTATCGAGCTTTCACTGTGAACTCTACTCTAATGTAGACCTCACAATTATTATCTCACATGACAAGTATAGTTTGGTAGCTTTCCAAAACCTTCGACGGTATTTTTATGAACGAATAATAATGAGCGGTTGTCAATTTAACGACATGTGCATAACTCAGATTAATATTCTGGTTCATACCTGTATAGATTATCTTTATCTGCAATTTAATTGACGGGGAGCTTTAGATACCACGTATATAACGTGACGAAACACCATTCTATAGAATTAAGTTACGGGTTGTACGTATGTTCAATATTCCTAACTTTATGCAGTTTTCAGGCTATATCATCACAGACCTAGAACACTAAAAATATACAAACTTATAACACCAATTTAATTAGACACTCAAAGTTTCGCTTTACAGCTTTTTCAGGAGCGTTCCACTAAAACACAAACCACAACTGACAACAGTTTGGTGTTATAAGGTCGTTTATTTCTAGTATTAAAACGTAAAATGTCATCTATATACCAATATGCACTACAGAAATAATAATTATAGTCTTGTCCAAAAATACTATGTTCCGTACAAAACGTGTTTAGTATACAGAAATCGTGATATGTGGTGCGTGTGTGTGTTTCCTATTCTTGAAATTATATCTTTCTTATTTAAAACTGCACGTTTCATTAAAAAGTACTACATATAACATCGGTTAATAGTACGAACTGCCCAACTAGAATCTGTAGTACGACTTTCTCTTTAAAAAAAATCAACATTTTTCTATTCCTGATGTGCCTCATCTTCAAATACATCAGTCTTGTTCTGATTAAAGATCACAATCCTGTCTATCCTTAGTTTCGTGTTGCTCTTGGTCAGTGTGTTAATCACTATCACGTTGATTGACATCTTTCTCTTCTGGCAGTATAAACTCTCTTCGTGGCTTCTGAGTAAGCTTTTCTTTATTCATGTACAATAAAACAGATAAATTTCCAACATTGTCCTTTGTTGTTTGATCATGAATGGTTCTCTGACGAACACCTGACCTTGTTCCCCTTTAGAAAATGTTCTTGCAGGTGTAGTAGGCCGAATAAAGCTTATATTATCAAATCTCATAATTTATGCAGCAACTGAACAAGGGGGAATCTTCAATAGCTGCGGCTGTAATTAAATCTCAAATCGGTCAAGAGATGGAGCTATGAGCTAAAGGTTTGTACTTGAAAAAAAAAAAACACTCAGAGACATTCTATGAGCCGCTATACCGCGGCTAACAAGAGAGAATACTCAATAGCCGCGGCTCTTGAAATTCTTTTAGGCAGGATTAGGGTAACTTAATCTACGAGACCTCTCCCCCCCTTTTTATTAGCTATACTTTTGTGCGCCAACAATACCAAGCGCAATTTTATTACTCATCAGGATCTCTACCAGTTTACCCTCAAATTGAAATTCTTTTAAGCGAAATTAGAGTAAATTATTCTATGAGACCTTCCACCCACCCCCTTTT